>NC_085102.1:2002375-2182375 GCF_963422355.1 Corticium candelabrum | reverse complement strand
ATCTACTCGGATCCTTCGTAAAGTCATATCTTCTTTCTAGACAGCCGTGATGGTCTAAGTACTTCTGAAGCAGGGTTTGCTTCCAGTACTTGTAATAGACTTTACAAACCAGACTGATCTGGTTGAGCACAACACATAATAATAATTGTACACAGTGACAAGCAGTTGAATAAACTTGATGGTTACTTAATTAATTAATAAACTAACCTATCCATTAGCAGAGGGTATCATGTGGTATCATAATAGCCTACCAAGGCGGCCAGGTATGAGGCATACATGTATGTACAATCAAACAGTTAGAAAATCTACTATGTCTAATTGCATCCTTTCACTGTTATCAACTGATAACATTCCACATACACCATTAATAATATCAATAACAGCTTGCACTGTTTTACTCAACATTCCTACTAATGCCCACATGTTGCTACATCTTCCAATGTCTTATTGTCTACAACCTTAAACTCATATTCTAGAAAAGTACCAAGATAAAAGGACCAGTGGTACAGCTTGAGGTAAATTACCTAACACATGCAGCTTCATTCCTGCTATAAGTGTAAGTGCCACTATCTCAATTATAGTCACTAACAGAAACTTATCACCCAACCACAAATTTGGAACTCTGGTTAACCCGTGTACACCAAAGCATTGGAACTGTCATCCGGCCAACTATTCTTTCCAGACATGCCAACACATTACGGAATTCTTTGCCAGGTGTAAAAACAGGTATTCAAGTTCAAATAGATGCCATCCTTATGGCAGTAACAATCTATGTCCTAATATTATTACACCTGCTTGTTTGGCACCAGAAATGTAAACTGAATGTGGCAAGCAGGTTGGTCCCTGACCACATTAAACTGCTTGCAGCATTCCTATCGACAATTTGGTCATGGGTCTAGCAATATTTGGTCTCAGAAACAAGCTTGGACGAAAGGAATGTGAGTGGTTCCCATATCTAGCAATCATATCGCACAGCAACTGATCTAATCCCATATTAATTAATTTGGCACCTACACATTAGCATGCAGCAGGGATAAGATTAGGTGCCCTAAGTAGTCTTCTTCATTGCTAGTTAAGATAGTGGCCATTATTAGCTGGATTAGAATATCTAATATTCAAATAGTGATAACACACACATGGATGACAGAAGTATTTGCTTTCTGCATGTTAGTGGAACATTGTGAGCAGACAGTTTTGACTCAATGTTTGGTAGGCAATAGCATTGCTCATGTTGTTTAATCCAGCAGTATGGAATACCACTTTACTGCTTCAAGCAAGACCAGTTCAGGCTGGTCCAGCAGAATTTGCAAATGTGAGCAGAATGTGCAAATGTGAGCAGAATGCGTAGATGCAAGTGGGATGTGCAAATGCAAACAGTCCGACAGGTCAAGTCCAGATCTCTGACAAGAACATTAGCATGGATTGCTAAATCATCAAGACTTCCTATCAAGTGAACCTACTAAAGAGATTATGTCTTTGATTATACAAAGCAAGCCAGATGAGTCACAAAATCTGTAGGAACAGCAACAGTAGACATCTCATATACCACTTGGTACACTTGCACATAGTCACACATGTTCATATGGGTAAAGCTTACTCAGACATCAAGCCAAGTACCAAATAATGTTGTCATGACAAACTAATATTTAATGTGAGATCTTCCATTGCAGTCACTTGTATAGGTGCACAAGTGACAGGTTTTATAGCTTGAAAGGTTGAAAGTACCTAGAGTTGCCATTAATGAAGGTACTTAAACTAATGCATTCTGTGCAGGATAATTAAAGAAACATTTTGGCCACATGCGCTAGTAAATTGCGCCCAGCATACACCTTTGATTGTTCATTACCAACAATCAAATTGAGACATTTGACGCATTTGCAGAACGAGACATGCTTACGTACGCTTTTAACTGATTAAATGATAAATTGTATCGGACGCATTTGTAACTTTTTCGATCGGGGCTCCGACTTCTCGAATATCTACCGTAGATCACAGTTTGCAAAGTGTGCCGTTTGTTCAGTAGCTGAAACACTTACGCACGATATGAAGACCAAAGGAAGAACCCTTTGATAACAAGACATCCAAGAGACAAGCAACTGAAGCCCACTGGCCAAGGAAAGAGCCATCGCCCAAATACCATAACCTCAGCTTCAAATCCGGCAATGGACCCAGGTCATCCAAAACTCCATAAGAACGAGGGAGAATAGTAGGGAACCAAGGGAATCCCCTTGTTGCACTCCTGCAGATGACTTGATCCAAGAATTCCCAAAATGCAACATGCCTTCACAATGGTAACACCACGAGGACCATCCAAACAAGGCTGGGAACTCTTTACATAGACGACTCAAAAAAGAAGCTCGAGAGCATTCGTTAAAGGCATTTGTCATATCAATTTTCAGGCAACACAAGTTGGGATCAGATCCATATCGAGCAATACACGCTGATAGTGTGTGCACAGCAGCATCTAAACCTCCTGGGACACCGACACCAACCTGGCCATAAGACAAAAAGATGTCAGGTAAGTCCTCTTTCACAGCAGAACAGCACAGACGGCTGACAAGTCGACGTAGGACCTCACCGACAGCTATAGGGCGGACTCCACCATGCTTCTTCAATAGAGCAGTGAGACGTGCTCCACATAACCAAGGGGCTATTCTAGGGTCAGCACGACCAGACAAAAGAAAATTTACAAAACAGGACAAGTTCTCCAAACACTGCTTGGCTGAAGGAGTTGTAGTACCAAGAATAGCATCAAACAATGCTGAGAATTCAGTTGAGAAGCATCAGGGCTGCATGCTCGAGGAAAAACTTGAAGTGAAGCCAGAACTGAATCCATACTGACAGATAGTGAAGGAGGGATATCACCAGAAACAGTTGGCAAGACATGCTCTGGGTGGCGTTGATAGATTTCTTCAAGGACCTTGTTGTCATGAGGGCTGGCTGTACCCAGAGAGCCAAGGCACCGCATGGCATCTCTGTAACAACCTTCTCGGGCATAAGCAAGCGCCCGTTTTCGATTAATCTGATCTACAAGAGAAGACTTGCAATTAGAAGACTGTTTACAATCAGGATCCAGTCTAGCCTCAAACCAAAGAGACTGAATATCACCAGAAGTCCACCATTCTAGACGGGATAATAACAAGGATTTGACAACAACACATTTCTTCGGTCCGCCTCTTGTTGGGCATCTCAAAACAGCTTTAGAGAACATGTGAAGATGAGCATAGCCCTATAAACCATGGTATGTGGCATTCCTGAATTCTGTGGCAAGAACTTCCGCAAGAACAGGACGAACAGAGCGTGGAATATGGCCAATAGTTTTGACTTGTAACAGAGAAACTTCTTGCATCAAAGACTCAAACAAGATAGCCTCCAGGTGAACGGGACACGCGAGGCTGCATGCTGCCTTGATTGCTTCAAGAACTGGGTCTTCAAAATGGCTAATCTGATCAGTGAAAGGACAAGATGAAGAACCTGAGGAAGCACCAGACGCTGATTCACCAATTACAGAATGACGTGAAGTAACGTCTGTAGGCGTGCTAGCCAGATCGTGAGTGGACGTCATTCTGGAGAGCCAGGAAGACAGAAGAGGATCTACCATCAAACCACCACATCTAGGGTGACCAGGGCCTTGAGACCGTCGACAAACTTTCCAATGGGCAGAATAGGCAAAGCCACATTCAGAACAGAGACGCCGTTTGTGGGCAGACAAAAGGACGCGGATGGAAAACGAGAGCGAGAGAAGTGTTCCAAATTAATATGTTGCCAAAGGGAGTTGCTATTGGTGTACGAACAATATATATATATATATATATATATATATATATATACACACACACATATATATATATACATATATATATATATATATATATATATATATATATATATATATATATATATATATATATATATATATATATATATATGCTATGTGTCATGGTGCCTGCCTCACTTATAGTCACTACAGACATGGGCACAATTATATAGCCGCCCCCCAAATCAGCTGAGGTATGGAAATCAACAGAACACTGAAGATTTGTGAATACACATGCTGACCTGCTGATTCTACATCAAATCATGCTAATTGGGTATCTGTATTGTTCTGATTTGACAATTTGACAACCCGTAGCAACAAAAAGACTAAGAGAATGACCAGACTAACCACTGCCGCCATGCATTACCATGTCCAACCCGCGTCCATATTGTGACGTCACAAGAGCAGACTCACACAATATGCAAGTAAACGTAAACGTATAGTCTCTATTTAATCTTTGAGTACGTCTTCTGACATACACAAAGTCATTTTATTGTTTAGAAGTTTTTGAAAATGATTTTGATTATTAACTTTCAAATTTACTGGTTGAACTGACAGCATGCAAGAAGCAGTCGTGTATCTCAACAGGTCACACATCACCTCCAATCTCAGATATGAGGATGGCACAATCAGAGACATTACCTTACCATTATGACTTGTTTTAATTTACTAAAAAGTGCAGCTGTCACTGTAGATGCATGTACTTGCAGTGTCTGAGAAAGTTCAATAATTTTTTTTATCTAAGTCACATGCTCAAGGTGGCTCCATAATTATGCCCATGTCTAAAGTTTTTGAAAAATTAGTGCAATCAGTCTTCAGAAAGATATAGCAAAACATGAGTATGATAAGCAATGTAACACAACTGACTTGTTCTTTCTTTTTCTGGGAAGCTTCGGCCTTAAGAAGTTGTTGTTCCTGCTTCAGACGTGTGAGACGAGATGGAGATCGATTGACAATGGGCTTAGCTGCCTACAACACAGAAAAGTAATTTTCAAAGTTGAAACAGCCGGATCGTTCACAAAAAGAGTCAATAAATAAATTTAGTTACAAAATGTATATGATGCCTATATGCATAATGCTTGGCTTGAAAGCCAGTGTAATCCGTGTAATAACCTGGCAACCCAAACACTTTTAGTCAGAACTAAGGACTACCAATACAGAATGATTTTTTGTTTTGGTGTTTGTACAGCCTGGTTATTTGTCTATCTCAGTACACAGAACAACAAGCACAAAGCCCATTACACCACAAACATCTGCATGATTGTATTGTGAGCTATAATTAATATCATACTTGTCTTGTGATAACACAGGTTACATCTTTCACATTGACAAATGCTCCATGCCTTGGAGCACTAGTAAAGTAACGATGACCTTGAAAGATGCCATCATGATGACCAGCTGAAACCAAACACATGCAGCAAAGCCTGATGCTACGAATGAAGTAACCAACACTCACTCGGCTGATCCAATTGTAATCCAAGGAATATGTGGTTTGTGTATGGCAACCTGACTCCCTCCAACTTCCCAATATATTTCACTGTGCCTGTTCTCTCTCCTCTCACGATCACCCTATCTCCGATAAATATCTGCTGTCCACCACGAGTGATCGGAACGACCTCTCCACCCCTGTGTGAGCTGTATATCATCATTTGTAGTTTTGATCTTGCATCATTGGCTGTGCTTGTTGCACGCATTGATTGGATTGATCGACACACTGAGCAGCTGCATCCAAACAGAGCAGGAGGTAGAGTGTCAGGACTTTTGCCAGTGTGAGTCTTTAAGCTTTGCTTTGTGTTGGGGTGTGATAAATTTGATTTATCTTTTCTGTAATGCAGACAAGCTGATATACAAAGGTCTCGTTACAACAGCAACATGACAAGAGGAATAAAGCATGGATATATAACTAAGCTGCAGAAGTAAATAAACAAATGAATCAAAAGCAGGCAGACTGACAGATAAGCACACAAACAGATGGACAAATAAGAAGTAAATGCCATTAGCTGTCTTTGCAATTGAGCATTTTGATCGATCAATATAGGGATCTTACTATTTAAAACACAGCCGATAGCTCCTATAGATACAGTGTATGATATAGGAGCAAGAGTGACAAAAAATTCAAGTGTATTGGTGAAAGCACTTCCCTGCTATGGGCAGATAAACAGACAGACATACATACAGACAGATGGACAGACAGACAAACAGACAGACAGACAGATGAATGAACAAACTTGCAGAACGTTATTGCTTGGGGTCTCTGATAAGACTGGGTTGACCCATGCCCTTTTCTACTAGGTGCAAAGCATGTGACGTAGGGAAGAGGATTGATGACATGCTTGAATGTTGCTACCTCACAGGCCCGCAAGGTGATCATAAACATGACTCTATAGTGACAGCCTGGAGCACACGGTTCAGCAGCTTACAGATTTCCGACATCAATGAAGCTCAGCATAGATATGCCAACCCTGACAACTGGCTGGACATCACAACACTAAATTACATATCAATGGTTGATGTTAACCTTGATGTGTCAATGTCCCACCCATAGCCTCAAAACCAAAGGCAGCTCCAATTGATGGCGTGCTCTGGACGATTGACTTGTCAGGTTCGGTTGTTCCAGTAGTATCTAAACATGCTTGGTCGATGAGGAAACCAATCGTTGGAACATCTGAAAGATATCTCTTCAAATTTCAAGAGTAACTATTTTCAGTCCAGCTATAAAAATGTAACAGATCTGTTTGAAATAGAGAGATTAGAAGGATTTCAAGTCTTCATTTGTGATTGCAAGCCTTAGGCCGTATTTCCACTAGCTGCACCTTAAACTAGTTTAGCTTAAATGGGTTTAAGAACTAAACCAGTTCAAGAAAGCGCTGTTTCCACTAGGAACTTGCACAAAACAAACCGTCTAGGTATGCCTTATTTTGAAGTATTGGGCTGCTTTGTCACCGAGTCAGAGCAACTGTTGGTTTTCACTGATTCAGCATCTGCTAGTAGGAATTTGCATGACGATGACCACAGACACTGTCTTGTCTCTCTCCGTAGCTACTGATTTCTCTCCCCTTGTTAACAACCCTTACATCTTTTAAGGCAATCCTATCCCAGCAAAATAGTCAATATTATCAAAACAACATTGTCAGAAGCCATCTAAACAAGCACGCTACTGTCACGTGACAGTTAAACCTAAACCACTTTGCTAAACCTACTTCGAAGTAGGTTTAAGAAATAGGTTTAGGTTTAACATATAACTGGTTTAGTGCAGGTGGAAACAGGTCAATTCTTAAACCACTTGTTAAACCGGTTAAGGCACTAGTGGAAACGTGCCCTTAGTGATATTTCCAATTTAAACCCCATTTACACAACATTATAGGACTCGGGCCCACAGACACAGCTCATTTTCATATACCGAGTCAGGCCCTGCTCATGATATAGCTCCGCCCATCATTGACTAGTGCATGCATGCTGTAGATCATGGCAAAAGATTGTGAACTCATCCAACGTGCTTTTCAAGTAATTTTAGTCATGCCATCGAGCTGGTTTGCATGCTCACATCATGAGTGCCATCACCTCTCTCAGTTCCTACGCTTCTGCATATAGACCACACGATTGATTCGCACTTCCCGACCCTGCACATCTAGCTGAGATGCCGATGACGGACGTGTGAACACAAAACAGGACCTAGTCTGGAACTACAGGCCAGGGTTGAGCCTGAGACACAATTTGTCAGGCCCCGTGTAAACGGGGCGTAAATCACTGTTTTGTGACCCTCAAGCGATCATGAGAGTCGATCATACAGTATATATCTGAAGTGAACGTACTAATGTGGACAGACAATATGACAAACTGACTGATACACAAATGACTAAAAAGACATAGATAAGCACATACTGAGCAAAAAATGATTACTAAAACAAGGTGAGATTAAAGAAACATTTCGGCCACATGCGCTAGTAAATTGCGCCCAGCATACACCTTTGATTGTTGGTTACCAACAATCAAATTGAGACATTTGACGCATTTGCAGAACGAGATATGCTTATGTACGCTTTTAACTGATTAAATGATAAATTCTATCGGACGCGTTTGTAACTTTTTTGATCGGGGCTCCAACTTCTCAAATATCTACCGTATATTGTAGTTTGCAGAGATTGCTGTTTGGTTCAGTAGCTGAAACACTTATGCACAACTTACTCATACTTATCAATTGGGCAACACTTTTCCAACGTGACGCTGAAGAGGGTTTTTCGCCATCACGTATAACATCATGTGACATCGACAGCAGTCGGTGAAGCGCGGTGGACGTCAAAACCGATCCGGACGCCAATACCACTCGCCTCTTTATCCTTTTAGTTGTGTTCATGTGCGACAGACCACTATGAACAGCTGTTTTCACTACACACCGAAGGGGGCCCTGTTGTAAGAACTGGACTCAACTGTAACTTCGCGTTGCAGTTAATTCGTGTTCTTGTCACTTCCATCAGGGCATGCAGCCATTGCTTTTTGCTGCAAATGTACGTTAGCACGCATTTCTGAAACGTTGCGTTAATGCAAATCTCCGAAATGTCTCTTTAAGTAGTTTAGTGTTTCAACTTACGAGTTGACATACTCGCCCTTAGCATTGACCACCAATGACCGTTCTTCAGCAGTCAACAAACGAGGTAACACGTAACGTTCATTCTATGATAAAGAAATATCACCAATTTTCAAAGCAAGACAAGACAGTAAAGCTCACAAGTAGTACCTCTGGTCTCTTATGTCGTGTCTCTTCATCTCTACAACAACAGCAAGAAGCGAGGCATAAGTATATACGTTGCATAAGTATACATTATATATATTATAAGGTTCAAGTCAAAGTTCTTCTATCTTTCCAAAAGTAACTCCTCTTGAATGAAATTGAGGAGTTTGGCTGACTTTTGGATGGAAATCACGTACTTGCAATTTTGCTTGTCTAATCAAAGATGTTGTGAGTGCATGTGATATGTTGCAATAAAGCATGCAAGTGCTTGCAGTCAATGCCTAATACACATACAGTTGAGCACGTATAGTCATGACAGGGTCTACCAACATTATCTCCTACTTGTATGTGTGTAGTTGCATGTGTGTAGCTGACCTTGAATGCCTAGCTGACCTCATGCAATGCTGCATGGTTTACAGAGTATGAGCAATCACATGTGGTCAAGAGCACAGAAAACTGGATTTTGGAGAAAAAAAAGAACAAAGTGTTTGTCAATGTCGTTGAAATGAGTTTGTAAATCACCTTATTTGCTTGTACAATTGCATGATGATGTTCTACCTCATTACTTTTATAAAGAAATGGATATCATCATTCATTCCTTATGCTGTCCACACATAGTAGTACATCATTGCTGTGGCTACATTCTATGTTCTGTGTGCACGCCCCTCTTCCAACTTCTATAGTTCTGCCGCTATAGTCGAATGAGCCAACTCTACCGACTCTGCAGCTCGTTGGAAGAGTACACCCCTCTGAAAGAGCCCAATCGAATGCATCCATAGTCTCACGTAGCCAGTCCATCCCCTTTTCAACATTCGCCCGCTGTCCGGATGTCGAAAAGGGAGAGGGGCTGACACAACACTAGTACATTCTACGGTGGCTGTGTTTATTTGTGTTATGTGGTTACAAATGGTATTTTTCCTGCGTTTCATCTCGCCATGGCCACTACAACCTGCTTTTACGTTACTTGGATCAGATGTTTTAGATTATGATATTACAGCAGCTTGTGCCTCGATTTACAAAAATGTGCAACAAGAGTTTCGAATGTAGAGGAGCAGTCACTTTATGTGAAAAGAGTTTACTCTTAGAAAGAAAGTATACCGGTAACCTTTTAAATGGTCTTTTTAGCATGAATACATAATTTAATTAAATAGCCATGTGCAGTAGTACTGCACATATTGTCTGCATGTACTTCACTAGTGGGTTATTTCATTGTTAAGCTACTCACATTGCACGTCTCCGCCTCTGTACGTCTTGCCTCCTTGCCATTTCTGCTCTTAGTTTTCTTGGAGCAATCTGTCATAAAAAAGCATGTGTATTAAACTGCGGCAAAAAGGGTACGTCAACAAATGCATAAGTTTACTTCAGCCATAGAAAGTTTCCCCCTCAGTTTCTAGAAAGAGCAAATTTGAGTGAGTGTTACAGACACATAAGAGCTACAGTAAACCAATAAAATAGACATCAAATTAATCAAAATTGGTTACAAGACACCACAAGTTGCCTTATAGGTATATGCTTGTGCATTACACAAGTGACACAAATGTTTCTACTCCCTCCTTCGAGTTCCTTACTTAGAAATAAAAGTCTTGCCAGTCCATATAAATTAACACAGCATTTGTATATGTAGTGACATTGCTTTATTGGGGCAATAGCAATGACAATGAAAATTCGCACTCTGACTTAATTGTCAGGCATTAATTCACATCTTTGCAACCTAATGTGTTTCATCAGCCACAACAAACTGTATCTCCTAAAGCATACCCAGAAGTTGGCTGGATTAACGGCACTTGCCTGAGGTGCATGCTTAAACTGTTATTAGTAATTTAATTAAAAAGACATGGTCAAGCTACAGCAACTTTCTCAAGTCTATAGCCAGATCTTGTCAACTAGTGATTTTTCTGTAAATGTTGAATGTATTCGTTGTCAAGTTACGAGTATTTCTTCAGGGTTGCAGGTGGTTGTCAGTTTGGAGCCAAACTTGGGTGTTGCTGCCAAGTACCTGGAGCCAAAGCCCTTGGACACCAAGAGGCTTGCTCCGCACTACGGTCAGCTCTGGTCCACAACTGGTATACTGCATACACGTGCTGCTACGGTACCCTTGGCCATCATCTTCCATGTAGCCTTGTAGGACCCAGAGTCCAGACTCTGACATGGAATATTGACAGAGACTGGACTCCGGCACAAGGACACATTAAATTTTAGTTTCACAGTTAACTTGGAGCCTTCCAGAGCCAAAGGATCCGTGTCTGGAGCCAAGTTTGGTTCCATTGCCCTGGTAACAACACCCCTGATTATTTTTACCATTGGCACTCAATTTCAAGCTTCAAAAATGTAGTTCAAACTATTGTGCCGGGTGCTCAAAATGATAGTATCTGAGACTGTATCTGCATTGACTGCTTGGCAAGAACATGCCACTTTAAACTATGCCACGGTGGCAGTTTGGGAATGGTTTGGTTGTTCCACAGAATCGGTATCGACGGGTCTCCAGAAACTGCAAATCCAAGAATGTGTAAATGTTGTGCAAATGTTTCCAAATTTGCGTACACATGTTTTTTTATTCGTATAATTTATTAAATAAATCACAATTTCGTGAACCAACGGAAGCCCTCTTAAAATCTCTGTCTTGTTGATATTTTAACTTTCATTTGCAAATTCAATTCTTGTAATGCAGACTGACCCAAAAATATTCTGTGATTGATCAAATTTGAATGTCACGAACACACAACATATCACATGTAGAGCAAACCATCAATTCTCACCGTCATTTCTTTCCTCATTTGTTCCAGTTCTTGCTCTAACTTTTGGTTGATATCAACAGCTACCCAAGAATTACACCAGTTTTAACAAAATGTAGCTCTAGAGCGCAAGAGTTGTGTGACCCACTTTCTCTGTATTGCCTCTCAACGTTATCATCATGAATAGTGAGATGACGAACATCTTGAAGAGCAGTAGTAATCTGATCTCTACCACAAGATCGTCAATATACAAGGATTGCATGCTTTTCATTCAACATATGCAATGTACCTTGTGTTTCTTAGCAATGCAGCTATTGGTTTTTCTCCTTTTCCTCGTACTAGATCTGTCTGTGATGACTGAATCTGGAAACAAAGAAAGAAGTGCTGACAATGACCTGCTAGTTAAGGCCAGACATATTTTTATTGATTACCACGTCTCGAATGCTCTCCAGGGAAGCTAATGCATAAACACAAAAGACTAACTTTAATACAATTAGATACATATTTGTCAAAAACCATGCAATACAGATCCAATATAAAACTAAACACAATTCTTCTGTTTCAGTTGGTTTTGAATGCTTCTATATACATGTATAGATTCTATCTGCACCCTATTTTCCCTATACTGTACTTTCTTACTATATTTCTCAACCTAGTTGTACAACCTGCCAGTCTATAGCTGTCCATCCATCTACTTGTTCATTCATCTGTCTGTCTATTAATTTCTCACAGAGTGTATTGTCTATCACCTGTAGATTCCATCTGCACAGTCCCCGAGTCTCGGGAAACCGGTCGTGCTTGAGCAGAAGAAATCCGTGGCAGCGACACTGATGACGTCCCATGGGACGCAGCGCTATCCTCAACGAGACTCTCTAAACGACTCGATTCTAACTTGTTAAGCCGAAGTTGCAACCTGCAAAGGATAAGTAAGTTATTAGTAATTACCAATTACGAACAAACAAACTAAATAACACAAAAAGACTGCACTGACTGTATGACAGCTAATTTTAATTTAGTAAAACGAGTAACTGTACATCCTTACAGTGTAGCTACGCAGAATATGAAATTTGTACATCCAGATTTAGTTATAAGTAACAGTATATACATACATTTTTAGTACACAAGGATACCAATAAACTTCTGGTACAGCATATATTACAAGCATTTGTTCTGTATGTAGCATCCATGCTATCATACAAAAGAAAATAAACCATCAGCTGTTTAATTGATTTAATAATTGCTATTATCATACATACCGTATTTCTTCGAATAGTGGCCGGGCCTCTATTTTTAACAAGGTTACGGAACAGCGGCCTCTAAACGAGGGCAGCTTGTATTCGAGGGTGGAACCTAATTTTAGGTCTCTACTTCACACTGTGACATGTTGGTACTTGAGTGTCACATTTCTTTCTGTTGACATAATAGGATGCTTTTAAAGGTGCCAAATGTGGCTGGTTTAGCTGTAAATGCCACGACTATTAGAGGTACATATTGCTGTATGTTGTGCTGATAAGAATATAATTTATAGACAAGAGCGTGCACTAGAATGAGATTGACGCGGAAGCATCAAAAGCATGTGATATGGGTGCGACCAGTAACTTTGCAGACTAGTGCCGCCTCAACTCGAGGGTGGCCTCTATTTTCAACAATTCTCTTCCAGCTGCGGCTTCTAAACGAGGGCGGCTTCTATTTGAAGGTGGCCACTATTTGAAGAAATGCTGTAGTTTGGCTGATATCACCATGGCTTGACCATTGTTTGGATAATTTGTACTCTCATCAGAAAGTGTCCTACTGCTTCCAATGTTTTTCAAGTACTTAATTAATATTTTACCATAAAAATTATAGGATAATGAAAAATATTTTTGGCCTCAAACATTGCTCTGTCCTAGCTTTTGACTTTGCCCGTGTCCATGAAACATTGTCAAAAATGGCTACTACACGGAATTAAGTCCACAGCTCAAGATGGCAACTCAGTGAAAAAGTGAGCACCTTCTTTTCTTAATTGCAGCTTCTGCTTTCAAATCAAAATGCCAGTACAACTTCCCTTGCGGTATACAACATGCAGTGATTTTCCTAGCCTATTCAAAACATGCGTTCTCATCTATTGTGCATATTTAGCCCCACTTTAAAAGGCGTGGCCAGAATTGGTGGTGTGTTGTGCTAACCCTAACCTTTTAGCTCACAAAAACACTAAATTCAAGTACACAGTACGTGTACTGTTGAGTTCCTGCTGTAGGCATTTGCGTTCTGGTTTTTCCTTTGTTTATGTACTACATCTGCTTATCTGTCATCACCCTGTAGTATGATTATAATATATCAGGCTCTCATTTATTAGTTATTTATTTAAGTTTATTAGGTTATCATACTCCCTTCCTGCAAAGGAAACCAAAGGATAAACTTTGCATATCAAAGCAATATTCTGATGCCATGGGTGGAGCAATGGTTGTTATCCAATTATCTTGTAGGATCCACTGACCAACAGCTAAAACCTTTTAACCTACAGTAGAGCAGCTCTTATTTTAATCAGTAGTTTAATGAGCGCCTGGTTGCACTTGCAGCCAAGGTTTAGCAGTTTAGTGGTCCTTCCTAGTAGACAAGAATGAACATAATAGGATGCATCCCACTGTCTGAAGTCTGCGTCCCAACTTCCTCAATTGCATCCCAGGACGCATCAAATGTATTATACGAAAATCACTGAACATGTACTAACTGCTTCTGTACAGAACAACTGGTAGAAAACTTTTGCTGCAGTAATAGTGAGCATTGTGATAAGCAGTGTTGAATTGTATACAGAATTAAATCAGTTTGATAGAAATAACTAAAACAAATAATTAAATCAAAAATTACTAATATCGAACATCAAGTCCTAAAATGTCATTTCAAATTATTTTTCATAAATAACTTTTGGAGGCTTGACATAGTCTCGATAAACATTAGAAGCAGTAGCTACAGATTTCTGGTCCAATATTAATTAATTAATTAAGAATGCTAAAGTGCATGGTATTTCTCAACAAAACTTTCAAGGTCTGAAATTAAGCATGATTGCAATAAATAAATTTAATAGCCATTTTCTTATGTCTGGGCAACCAATTCTTAGCTCGTGGTCCCAATTTGCGCCATCGCCCTGGAAACAGCAACATGTATGCATACGTATCGTGGTCCTTGTATGCAACGTTGTAAACAAACGCTGAGACGTTTACATCCATGTAACACAAACTATCGTGTCGTCAAACCTCTCACGCACAATCACACACTACTAGCCGACTACTAACTCTGCATTCGCCTTGACAATCTTGGCTACTTCTGTACACAATCCCACAAGACCGTTTCGTGACGAGCCAACCACAAGCGACACGGCGTCCGCCACCGCCTTCCGAGAAGTTCCTTGCGAAACGGTAACCGTCGTCTCCAATCCCACAGTGTCCTGCAACTCATCTGCGGGTAAACAGGGTAGAGATGAAAACATCACGACGCCGGCAAGAATCACACAAAATGAGAGGCGGTTGGTCAATATTATAATAGCCACGCCTATTTCCCGTTACGTCTGACCTGGAATTTCTTCTCCGCCCTGTTTCCAATACGTCAGCCAAGAGAAGTCTGTCGAATTCGAATCTGTCTCGTCGTTTTCTTTATGAGAGGGGGGACGAGGTAAGACCAGCGATGATGAAGCCATTGCTAGGCAACAGAATTCGACGCATGCGCAATTAACTTCGTATCGACTTTCTGATTTTTGTTTATATTGAATGTTGAAGTTTGTGGTCTAGTTACTGTGTAATAAATTATCCAAATTATTTACTTAGTTAATTAATTTGGTTGGGCAACCACACGTCGAACTGAAGGCATCCGGGCTGTTCACGGTTTGATTGCGTATGCGCACCGGTCCGTCGCTGCCAACATGCAACCGGCCATCGACATCTCCGAAGTGAACGCCATCTTCTGCCGAGCGCGGGCCGAGCGCGCACGATTTGGTCCTCACACCGACAAGTACGTCTTCAAATCGGCCGACCACGCGTCGAACGCGCTCCTACAGATGAACAAGATGAGAAAGGAAGGCGACATGTGTAATATGGAGCTGCACACGAAGGGCGGCAAGGTTCTCAAGGCTCATCGTCTCGTCTTGGCGGCGTGTTCTCCGTTTTTCGAGGCCATGTTTCGCAGTGACTTGATTGAATGCCGCAGCGGTGTCGTGCACCTGCAGACGGAGGATTACGACGTCATGGAGCAGTTGATAGAGTATTGCTACACATGTAGGATAGACATAACGGCGGATAACGTGCAGAGGTTGCTTCCTACGGCCGACTTGCTGCAAATTACGAACGTGAGGGTTGATTTAGAATGTCGGTTGTCATGATTGGTGCTGTGTGTGTGAAGTAGTGATAGTGAATTACTTAGTAGTGGAAGCTAAAGATAGATTGTTACACCTTTGTGGAGGTCTTGTGGGCATGATGTAAGCCACCGTATGGTGTGTTGATCTGAGCTGTGGCTTGAGTTAATTCTTTCTTATTGTTGTATTGGAACTTATTTTGGTTGTCCTCCTGTTGACACATGAGATAGGATCTTGATCAGAGTTGTCACACACTAGTTATTGTCTTATTTGTGTTTAGGTAAGGGTTTAGAATGTTTTCTTGCATGTTTTAGTTGACTTCCAGAAGTTTTGATTGTGTTGAGACCTTGGAGTATTTCTTAATTAAGCTTGGTTCACAATATTAATGACAACATGGACGTCAACATGGACGTCAACCTGGCGTCCTGACGTCCACCTGGACGTCAATATTGTGAACAAGGACAAAGTGGCGTCAAAAACTGGAAGTTGTCAGCCTCAAATGTAACCACTTGGGCATTTTTAGCGAATCAGCAGAGCTGTAAGCATCCTGGATCTAGAAATGGAAGAAATGTGGTTGATGCCACAAGAGAAACAGCAAGAGAAGGATCATCATCGCAATAGTTGTCCATGATTAGACACGAGTGTAGTTTGACTTGAGACTCCAGACCAACTTTGACCGGAACTTAGTGAAGTCTCAAGATATTGTGGCCAGGATGACGCTGACATCGACATCGGCATCGGCATCAGTCGAGTTGACTACGATGTTGGCGTTGATGTTGGCGTTGATGTTGGCGTTGATGTTGGCGTTGATGTTGGCGTTGATGTTGGCGTTGATGTTGGCGTTGACGTTGGCGTTGACGTTGACGTCAGCGTCAATATTGTGAACCAGGCTTTATCCTCTGTACAGGAACATGTGTTGTGAGCCAAGGGCTGGCTCCATCATGCACCAGGAGAAATGTTTACGCTTTGGTTTCTGGTGCTGGAATGATCTCTAGGGCCGTGTTTCCACTAGCTGCACCCTAAACTAGTTTAGCTTAAATGGGTTTAAGAACTAAACCAGTTCAAGAAAGCAACTGTTTCCACTAGGAACTTGAACATCCGGGATGTTCAAAACAAACCGTCTAGGAACGCCTTATTTTGAAGTATTGGGCTGCTTTGTCGCCGAGTAGAGCAACTGTTGGTTTTCACTGATTCAGCATCTGCTAGTAGGAATTTGCATGACGTTGACCAAGGACACCGTCTTGTCTCTTTCCGTAGCTACTGATTTCTTTCCCCTAGTTAACGACCCTTACATCTTCTAGGGCAATCCTATCCCAGCAAAATAGTCAATATCATCAAAATGACATTGTCAGAAGCCATCTAAACAAGCGGCTACTGTCACGTGACAGTTAAACCTAAACCACTTTGCTAAACCTACTTTGAAGTGGGTTTAAGAAAGCGGTTTAGGTTTAAAATAGAGCTGGTTTAGTGCAGGTAGAAACAGCTCAATTCTTAAACCAGTTTAGCTTGAACCACTTGCTAAACCGGTTTAGACGTTAATGGAAACACGCCCTACTTTACAGACAGTCACATCGTTTCTGCTCGCTCCCATGCCATTTTTTAAAGAATGAGCGTGTGAAGTCTTCGTGTAGCATGGATGTAAGCATTTGTACACATGGGCCAGCCTGGGTGGCTTTGCAAGAATGGTCGGGCTGGGCTAGTGCCACCAACTTGACACTCGGGGCTAGCATGGCTTGGCACAGCTCAGGCATGGCTAGTCCCTCATTTACAGGACAGTCTGGGTAAACGTGCTGTTTGCAGGGAGCACAGAATAGGTTCAGTAATGGCTGTAGTATTACAATGTGGTCTTATATTATCGTTGTCTGTTTATGGTTATTACGTTTATTTATTTTTGCCCTTAGTAGCATTAGAACCTGTATTTGAATAGACTGTTTATCAAACATTTTCAATGACTTTGTATCTATTTGTATGTTGAAATTGGTTTGCAGTGGAAGTGCCCCAATTTTTGTGTTGTCTGTTTTATGAAAGGGAAGGTAGGATAATATTCACATTCTAGATGTCATTATTATTATATGTGACAACATAGCAAGATGAATTAATAGAAGCTGATGATGTTGCATTCGAAAGGGTCAGCAAGTATTTATAGACTAACTGTTGGCAAACAAATAAAATGTCATTATTAGTGAATATGGTGACTTGAATTTAGCAATAGATTTTTCTGGTTGTGTTCATTATGTACTATTTGTCAAGTAATTTTGCCACAGAGTATAGAAGTTAGAGATCACAGTAGTACAGTATTCATTACGAGGTCAGATAGTTTTGGAATGCCTTTTTGTCTATTGCTTGCTATTTGTCTATTGCTTGCTATCTTCTTTCCAGACAACTTGTTTCACTTTCAATAACCTATCATTGTGTGTAATTCAAGTTGTATGATTTCTACTAAAAAGGCTTGGGTGTCATCCTAGAGGAATAGTATTGCAGTGAACCATTTTGTAACGATTATTTCTTCTCAGAGACTGCCTGGTCTCTTTCCTGAGAAAGTCCATTATGCAATATGTGGTAAACTGACTGTATATTTAGCTATAATCTCTACCTATAAAGGCGACCTGTCTCTCCTCTACTTCCATATTGTATTGGCTTTATGACAAACGTGTGTGTCAACTGTGGCGCTATGAAGTGGAAAGGAGAAGCACCTGGCATGTGTTGTCCCCCCCCCCCCCAGCGAAGCCGGGCATTGGAGCTTGTATCTAAATATACTCAGTGTTCGAAATTGCAGTTGTCAATTTGCCAATGGCAACTAAAACTTTCCGCTGGCGACTGCATGTTTCAAAGCTAGTCGCCAGCTTTGGTAAAATCTGCTATGTTTGCGGCGCTAAGCGGCTTGCAGTCTCTGGAGAGTCAAATTGCGTTTGTGTAGCTAATTAGCTAATCTTGTTACTGTTGAGTGGCAACTTTTTTAGTCTGGAACTTCCAGACCAGAGTGCGCGAAAATGATTTCGGAAATAGCCTTCTAAGCCAATCAGCTCCTTATAGCCGGAATGTTGGTTGTAAATTCTGATTGGTTTAGCAGTAATTGGTTATGCTCAGTACACTAGGGCTGATTATGCGCGCTTGTGAAAACTGGGTGGGCGGCTAAGTGCACGCCAGAGCCATGATGAAGACTCTGGTGCATGCACACATCTTACTTTTAGTTTCAGCTTCAGTTCTTTGATATTTTCAAGCTTGCGGTGACAGGACAGGCACAGCAGCGTCGCTAGACCATCACCTTTGACAACTGGTCGAGCGATAATCTCGCCAGTTGAGCGGCTAGACTAGCTAGCGGTCTGCCAATGAATCGAAGAGTCTTGGTTTCATACCGTCTACCAAGATGTCGCTGCAAACACTGCAGATGTCTCTTTGTTTGTGAGATCTCATGACATTTACAAATGATATGTTGATCTAGGTAAAACGATCCTACCCTGTTAGACTACCATTTAGATTACCATTTAGCATCGCTATTGATAAATACTTCCGAAATCCTTTTAGTATTGACTTGGTCCAGACTAGAGTTCGAGAAGTCCTCTCTGGTCTGGAAATTCGAGGCTACAACTTTTTACACTGTTGTAATGTGACACTCTGGACCAGGCAGAATGTATTCCAAACATTTGTATCATGCAGGTTGGATTGGTGTGACCGCATGCACTTTGCGAATTCAGGTTTGGGGAATAGAGAGAGACGCGTGTATACTGTACAAGTCACTTAGTGTACATGTTACTAGGATCAACAACACAACACAGCTGGTAGCAACACACTAGTAGGTGTGTTCACACTATGGTTTGCACCTCCTCACACTTCTAGGAATGCTGATAATGAACAGTAATTCAATCCAACCAATCCAAACACGTGGTAAATACTACTTTAGAGAATGATTAGTTCTCTAAAAGTTGCATTGTTCTGTGGTCCATGTTGCCATTGGTGTTGTTAGTTATACCAGTTGCTGAAGATAATTTTAGTTTTAACAAGTCAACAGAGTTGCTTTAATTAATGCTTGAGTGCGAAAATTATAATTGTTTGTAAAATGACTTGTCCTGTGCATAAACCTTGTGATAGGGAGCATGAAAAATGTGTCTGATGTCCAAGGCCATTGTGACCACGCCTACTTGTTACACTGGGACTAGCAAATTTTGGGAATTTCAAACACTGATGCTACACAATACATTAGCACATTCACAAAGTGACCCCATTGCCTAACATTAACAATGGACTACAATTAGTTTAATGTAGAGTATTTATACAATAAAGAAACAGCTACTGTCAGCAACCACTAAGTAAATTTCAGGGATGTGGCAGGCTAATTGTGTCCTTTGAAGAAGTATGGCTGATGTGGATGATTATAGATTACCATCTATTTATGCTAACCAGTCTGACGCCTGCAGGAGACATAGGCATTATGTTGTCTAGCAAAGGTGTGACCTTGTGAAGGTTATTTTGCTCTTTGGAAAGAGGTCAGCATAGCAGACAGTGCAGGGTGTGGGTGTGAGCAAAAATCATAGATTCAGGAAGACGTGAAATAATAGGATGGCAGAATGTCTAGTTGATTATTATTTGTGGAGCTGTCTGTGTGTCTGCCTTCTTGTCCAAGTAATTTTCTTATTTATTGAGTCAGAGTTTCTATTTGTCTATGATTTTTTGTGGGTTGAGTTTGTCTTGTTTGTTTGCTTGCTTGCAGACATTTGCTGCATGTGAGACTTAGAATACTTAGTTGATATTATAGGTGAAATTGGCCTGCTGTGAGTTTTTGGCTCATCACATTGATGTATCGAATGTCTTGGGATTCTGGCTGTTTGCGGATCGCAATATGTGTGACAAGCTGGCACTGAAGGCTTCCATCTTTATACGGGAAAAGTTTGTATTTGTTATGAGAGAGGATGAGTTTCTAGAGTTGCCACTGGACAGACTACAGTGGCTAACCAAACACATGGAGCTCAATATTGCTTGTGAAGACCAGGTATAGGAGGCATTACTCGTGATTTACATTTGTTGGTGATGCACAAACTCATCATTAATTTTAATTATTAATTAACCGACAATTTTTATGTAATTCAAAAGCACTTCACCAATTGACGCACATGCAATAGCTAATTGTTTCTGGTCTTTTTTCAATTTGGGAAGTTTGGCACTATCTCAGAGCAAACTCGATAGCTGAGCATTAGGATAATGCAAAAAAACAACATTGTAGGGGACGTTTTCTTTAAAGAACGTCCATGATGTGTAGGTTTGGTTTTACGGCTTTGTGTAAACTTTGATATTTGTGTAGGCGAAAGTAAAATGTGTTTTTGCATCACTGACTCTCCTTCAATTGATGGCAAACAGTACACACACGGCGATGGTTCAGCTGTAGAATGAAGGCACCTTGTGTCACATGATTATGTGCAATGACGCGCGTTTCTGTGTTTTTTCATCACTCAAGCCATTTGGTACTGTAGTATCACTTCCATTTGTAGAAAGAAACACAGAGGAAAGTGCGAAAGACTGAGTGATTGCAAGTCGCTTAAGGCGATCATGTGAAGTCTACAACATACAAACGACTGAGTCGCTTATGAACTGTAACTTGTTCTCTTTTCACTGTTAGAGTGGCCTGAAGCGTCTAGACCTGTCTCTTGTGTGCTCTAGTAGTTGGCCTTGGAAAGAGAGGCCAAAACAATGTGCTGTGCAACACAGCAAAAGTTCGGTCTGCAGCCCAAGGCCTTAACGTACGTTAACGTCTTCTGCGCATGCGTCAATCGGTGAAGTGCTCTTTTAATTAGATAGTAACTTTAGTAACTAAACAGTAGAGAGCAAGCAGCATATGTGTGCATGTGGTTAATAATTATAGCGACATTGCATGCAAAAACAATTTGTTTCTGAAAGGTAGCTTTTACATTGAGGCGTCTAGTGGTACAAACTTTTGATGCAAGCTACAGTAATACTCTTCTTGGTATTTGTTTAGTACAGTGTGCTTTGTACAGAAGACATTGCATTGATGCCATGTAGTTATATGGGACATGACGTGTCAGTGGCTCACAGGCATTTCTGGATACGATTGTTGCTTGTGTTCTTGATTGTATGTGCATATCCTGGTTTCCATTATGAGCCCCATGAGTGCAGGTACACCTGAACACGTAATAGCCCATTCATACTAACAGATTTTACCGTACCAGCACGGTTTTATCAGCTCGGTTTGATTTCATGTAGTGTGAACGCTTACCTGCCGTGCCGAGTGGGCCGAAAGTGTGCTGTCCCAGATCGCTCCAATTTGTCGTGCTCGGCTCGGATGTTTGTTTAGTGTGAATGGTTACCAATATGCAAGCGTGTTTGTGCATGTAGTTTGTTGCAAACGGCGTGGTCAGGAGAAGAAACATTGTTTGTGATTGGATGGTGGATACTCTACAAGTGCATCTTGAGGGATGCCGTTGTACTAGCAAAGTGTGTGATGGGTGTGGGCGATGTACACATTGTGATTGCCTTCTTTCCTTTTCGAGCTGACACGATAAGTCGATCTAGATTGCTGAAGTGCTGATCTAGATTGCTGAAATGCCGATCTGGATTGCTGAAGTGCCGTCAATAATATGGTAGCGAAATCATACTGACAATCCATAATTCTCAGAGTTAGCGTATGTTACGAGTGGCTACACCCACTGGCTCGCTAAAGTTTGCTACAGTAGTAAGTTGTGTGAACGTGGGCCTGCATTGTTTCCAGGCGTGCCCCGACTCGGTCTAGCTTCACACCTCTCAACACGGTTTGCAAGCGTGCTAGTGTGAATGGAAGAGAGCAACCTCAGGAGATGCAGTACACATAGAGACAGTTGATGTTATTTTTTGTCTTTACATTTGAATTCTGTGTTCTAAGAAAGAAATTTGTGGTTAGTGGTGGCAAGTAAGGGGTTGTTCAGAAGTATCAACGATTTCACAAACATACAAAGTGGACGCTTTCTGAAGCCGATGCACAATTCAATCAATAGTTTGACCATGATTCCTTGTATTAGAGGGTCAAAACGTGTGTCTTCAATGTTTCTGTATTGATAGAGTTCTTCCACAGTTCTGCTCCAGACAGCTGTGCTCTTTAAGGGCGGCTGAGGTTGTTCTAGAACAAAACTGGAATAGGCTTCCACGGTTGTACATGTTTGAAAAATCTCGTACATATGGGTGACTAGTGTGGCATGATGTAATTCCGCATTTCTTATGAAGCATACAGAGGCCGTAATGTACGCTTGTATGTACATTATGTACGTACCCTACATCTCGTAGTGTATGCTTGATGCGCACTTGAAATTGTCAAGAATTTTGAATGGACCCTAAAGTATGTGATGTTTGTAGCGGCTTAGGATTGGTCTGGCATCAAGCGATGATGACTGTCTGTGCTAAACTCTCCTGATTTTGTAGTGTCGTTGTATGTGTACTTTTTTGTTTGTATTTGTAACATAGTACACCTGCTCTCACTCATTATTCATGCTCTCTGTGGTGTGATGTTTTTATTTGCAGTATCAACTCTAGAATAATTAAATGGCAACAATGTGACTTCTTCTTTATGAAAGCGTATTAGCTTTTGTTGAAACTACCAGTAGACTTCTCGAAGGTCAAGCTGTTTTCAAAACGAGTTTGTTTGCTAGCTTTTCTAAATGGCTAATGTTTGTTTTGTCTATGTTACCAAGGTTTGATATTTGTGTGTATGCTTTTTCAGGTATGTGAGGCTGTGTTGCGATGGGTTGGTTACAATGCGAAGGAACGAAGTCGGCATCTCTTGAGTCTTCTTAATGATGTTCGCCTTCAACTGATGCATCCACATTACTTAATTTATTCACTTTATCAGCATCCGTTGGTGAGAAACCATGAACCAACTGCTACTTACCTCAGAAATTTTGTTGTTGGAGAGACTCCAAATGGTATTTGCAATACGTTTGTTGTTAGAGTAGTCACACGTAATAATGTTCTCGGTGTGTGCAAAGTGATGTAGTCTGCAATACAGATATCGTAGCACGACATGATAGTTACGCAGACAGATAGAAGTCAAGGTTGTTGCTACTCAGTGCAATGTAATGATGACTGTTTGTTACGTGTAGTATCTCGGGCTTAGTGACTTTATATCTATGTAAGACCTTACCAGAGCTATAACACACAGCATAATGAATGAAGGCTGTATATTTTCAGAATGTTTCGGTTTATGAACTTTCATCAGTTGAATTATTATAACGTAAACTGTTATAACATGCATCATAATGAAAACGGTGATCTTCGGTGTGGACTTTTCAGTTGTACATGTATTATTTATTATACCATATACTGTACCGAAACAGTTTGAAATACAGTCCACCCTCGATTATCCTACCACTTTGGCAAGCCATGGAGGAATAGGGGAGGGAGGGGGTGGAGAGAGGGGGGTGGAGAGAGGGGGGAGGAGAGAGGGGGGAGGAGAGAGGGGTGGAGAGAGGGGGGAGAGAGGGGGGAGGAGAGAGGGGGGGAGAGAGGGGGGAGGAGAGAGGGGGGAGGAGAGAGGGGGGAGGAGAGAGGGGGGAGGAGAGAGGGGGGAGAAGAGAGGGGGGAGAGAGATAAGTGAAAAGAATGGATAAGCAAAGCGTTAGAGTTTCAACCGTACCTTGGAGTTCCAGTTTTTTTTAGTTTTAGTATGTACATGGAGAGAACATGTATAATACACTATTGATGAATGGATTGCATGAAGACGTAATATGTGTACTATATATGCAAACTGCTATCACTAAACAGTTGAAACTAATTCTAGAAGCCTCCGTATATTTTGTCACCATTACTACACGTTGTCACTGTGCTTGCACAAGATGGGTATGTGACCCTATTGTAACCCTTAGCCCTAACACGGTCGGATAATCGAGGCTTCGGATAAGCAAATGTCTACTGTCTACTTTTTCTATTGTTATAGCTCGATTAAGTGTTTTGCAAGTAAGTAATTACATACAGGCAGGTAACCAGGTACCGTATAACTGGATTATTTTATTGCGATCATGATATTCTACGAATTCTGCAAAGAAATCACGGAACGGACAAATAGCATTCACAGATATTTAGGTCTATTCGTGGAGTCCCAAGAAGTCACTGTTCTAACACATATTGCATATGTGTACCAGTGACTGTCTTCCTGTTTGGACTGCAGCAATTTAAGTTGCAGTAATTAAAACTTTGTAAATTCTCAAATCACAGTAATCTAAGACTGCGGAAATAACCTGTTATAAAGTAAGATTGACTACTGTGTGCCACTAATTTTACGGTTCATGATTGGTAATGCACATTTGTCTTTACAGGCAGTGCTGTGTCGTATGATTTTGCGTGGAGACGTCGAGATCCTGGTGTAAAAGAGCGTATATTCCCAGGATTGGATGACATTGTGATTATGGGTGGGGGAGATGTGTTTGAGCAGCATGCTAGTGGTGAACGATACAGCTCTCAGGAAGATACTTGGAGTCCCGAGGTGTGCATGACGACGAAAAGAGTTCGGCTGTCTGTCACATCTGTGAAGGGGTGTTTATATGTTTTAGGAGGTTAGTCAATCTTTAGTTATATTGGGATAAGATACAAGTGATACACTTGAATGTGTGAGCAGCACATACCATTTTGGCTTTTTATTTAATTACACATGAATCGATGTCCATGCTCTCTTTTTTTTACCGAAAATAATTTATTTCTTTAGTCCATTGCAGTGCTTTTACTGTTGTGTTTGTGTTTAGGTCACGATGGCACAATATGTCTCCGTTCTGTTGAGGTGTATGACCCATTGGATGGTAATTGGCAGCCAGCTCAGCACATGAACTATCCTCGTGATAGTGCAGCTGCTACTTCTTTCGAAGACAAGTTGTACATGATAGGGGGACACAATGGTGAGAATTATAGAGCACTAATAATAAGCATGTCAACTAACATTACTTTCTTCATTGTATCACTCGTTGGTGATTGCTTGAACGTGCATGCACAACCTGCAACGATGTAGGTGACCCCAGCCATAACCAAAATCATAGCGACTTTTTGTTTGCCTAGGACCGAATTTGTAATACAAAATTGCTCATAGGGACCAAATTGGCTCATCAAAGTTGGTTCTGCTGGACTGCTTTGTTGCACAAATTTTGTTGCACAAATTTTGTTGCACAGTACTCACACGTTTCTATATTTGGTTTTTATTTTGGTTATGTATGTTGCTAGTTAATTAAATAGTTCAGTTGTCATGGTTTTTGTTAGTCATTTGTTTACTTTAGCCATTTGCCCTGAACAGTATTCTAAGTGACACTGACCAGATTATGCAGTGCACCACAACATGCCTCCTTGTGTACTGACTAGATCACGTGCACTATAGTGTTGTGAAACTCTAGCCAGGGCCTCATTTTGTGTACATTTTGTTTGATTCCATATCCTGAAGACAGTGTAAAACACTTCAAACAAACCTCACGAGTGCAGTACTAAAATTCGGGTCAGGTGTAGAGGTTAGCATGAAAAGCAATGGTAAAGACTCGAATCAGTATGCTATGAGTGTTGTTTTAAGGAGTCGTGTTTCTTTGTCAAGAAATCGAATTTCGTATACAAGAGTGAATTCTGTGTGATGTGATGTGGAATCTGAAACTAACTTATATGTAACATTGTTGAAAAACGCACTAGTGAAGACGTGAATCAACTACCTTATAGGTTGACAAGGTTTATTATCTGCTTTATCCTTGTACAGTAAAACTTGTGTAATATGCGCGGTTCCACAAATAGTGGTCACATTAGACAGGTGGTCTTTATAGAAAGGTTGGTTTCCCGGATGTTTCACTAAGACATGCCTGCAGATTTCTCTTCTGCGAGTTTGATAACTTTACCAAGGTTGCCGATGTTCAGCTTTTTCTCTTCATGGCCATGTACAAGGTATTGCTCTTCCATTGGTTGCAGAACTGGATTCGAGCTTCTAAACACAAAATGTCCTGTATAATAGCTGATGTACTCTGATTAAAGTCAAGCCCTTTGAGTAGGAAAGTTGCATCCGGTTGACTTAGAGGTTATGGCCTCAGCTTGGTCACAGTCACAGCAGTCGTTTGTCGTGTTAGCCAGTTGGGCGCATTAGCAAGGTCATTTTATGTTACCAACGGGTTGTGCACAGTATAATAGTTGCTCTAGCCAGGTGGTCGCAACTACATGTTTTACTGTATAAGTGTAATTTAGTAGGCACGCTTTGTTGTCAAGAAACTCGAATTCAATAACATAAAGCAAAACGAACTCGACGCTATGTGGAGCCCGAGGCTAACAGAGTCGGTGTCCCTTTGATTATTAATGAGTGTCAGGATGCAAACAGACAAACTCACAGACAGACAGGCAGGCTAATGAATTACGTTTGAAAATCTGTTTGTTTACTCTAAGGTACGTCTCGAATGAACTCCGTGGAAGTTTATGACCCTGACATGGACGAATGGACGGATGTCAGTCCGATGGGTGTTCCTCTAACCAGCGCTGCTGCTGATTCGTTGGGTGAGTATATTTACGTGTGTGGTGGTAATGATGGAATGAATTTTGTGGATCGACTTCAACGCTTTCACGTGCACACTGACCAGTGGTCAGACGTGAGACCACTGCCGTCGCCTAGAAATCGGCTTGGTCTGACTGCTCACAATGGGGTACTTTATGTAACAGGCGGTCTTGACCCATGTGGTGAGTGGCTTTCAAAATGCGAGAAATACGATCCAGAGACTGACACGTGGACTCCGATCAAGAAAATGAATGTGTCACGGTGCAGACATTGCACTGCCGTCGCCGATGGTTACATGTATGCCTTGGGTGGATTTGGTGGCACCGAGACCATTCACTTGAACTCAGTTGAACGTTACGATCATGAAACTGATGAATGGCATCAGGTTGGCCCATTAATCATGCGAAGAGGTGGAGCCGGCTGTGGCGTGTTGAGCAAGCGACGTCCCATTTGTCCACACAAACACGCTAACTCGAAGAATTTTTGTCGACGTGAAAGTCAATGTTAAACAGTATGTTTCAGATATTGGAATAGAATTAGAGATCTTTCGTGATAGTGATGTATATCGTTTTCAATCCATTACTAGAGTTTCTTGCTTTACAGTGTAGGTAGTGCAGTTTATTTGATATTTAAATTAGTGAAGAAATGGGAAAAAGTTGCAAGAATCACTGGTTTTCATTCACATTGAAGCCCATCTTGCTTGAGCATTATTTTTGTATACAGTATACCGTAGACCGGGGAAATGTTGGTAATGATAATATGACTGAATGAATGACTGATTCTGTTTTTAAATTTCCTGTCATATTTAGAAAAATGGTGGAAAATGTCAATTTTTTATTTTGGCAAATATTAATTTTAGCAATTTGCAAGTCTCCTCAACATGTGAGGTTACAAGATGTACATGTTGTGTTCCTTTTGTCCGTGCTGTTACGTCTTGTATTTCAATGCAAGAACTACGTGCACCTGGAGACGACGCAGTCCACCGTACAAGTGGCAGTCCATGAGACATGCACCAATGAAGGCCTCGAGCTCCAAATGTCCCAGTAAATATGATGGCTCAGTAGTGGATTCAGGATTTGCTAGACCGGGGGTGGGGGGGGGAAAGAGTAGCCGCATCCCCAGACTCACGTGAGCCTTGCAGTTTCTGATTCTCGTATGCTGAAAGTGTCATATGGGAACCGGACACTGCCAGCCTCAAGTGAGTCTGGGGACGAGGCTAGGGGGAGATGGTACAAAATTGAGTTTTTTAGTGTGTCTTGTACAGTGAGCATGTGCACTTGCAGGTATTTTAGATCAAGATGTTTAATAGTTGTAGGACCCTGTAAGCTCAGATTTGAAGAAGTACCCATCTGTTTTTATTAAAGTACATACCAATGACTCTGATAGATCAATTGACAATAGCTCAATGGGAGGCAAGTGCGATAGTGCCCTCACCTGTATCCACTTATGTGACTGCTGATATGGCTTTGAACTTCATAGAGCTATCTAAGCCTATCTTGCAAGAGAGAGAGATGGGCAATGGCCACGATACGCTGTGGTAGTGATGCATGGATTTGTGACAATGGGTGTACGCATTCGCAGAAATAATTTTTGTGATTCTCTCATCAATCACCAAATTTCTGGTCTACGATCTGCTGTTCGTAAGGTTGATCTATGTGGCTGTTGCATAAAACTACATGTTCTGGATGTTTGTCACTGTCACATCCATGGCTACGCGAGACTAACCAATGAATATGTATATCTTCAGATATTGATAAATGTGTTTTAGTGTTTTGATGGTATTGCTTGCTGGAAAGTGGTGGCAATATGTATATGACCAATGTTTGAAGAAAGATTCTTGGGATGTTGGTTACTCTGCTCTGTGGACTGCATGCTTGCTTCTCATTTGCCCACGTGTCATTTGCAGATCTCTCGTAGTGGCGTGAGTGTCAGTATTTGATCATCTGGCTGTAAGTTTATCGATCTTTGCATTACACAACATCACATGGCACAAATTGAAGAGGTAGGTCTAGCCACCTGCTCAATGTATGAAGAAAGAAAAGATGATTGTTATTATATTTTGATGAGTTACTTTAATTAATTGAGTAAATCTTTTAGACCAACTTGTAGCGCGCGTTAAATTACGCTCCTATAACGCGCGTTAACTTAAACTACATTGCTTCCATCAGCCTTGAGGTATGCTGGATGTGTATGATACATTGTTGCAGTTATCATTTCTTGCAATGTTGAAAGTTTATGCAGAAATAGGAAATGATTATATTAAATACTAATTTAAAGGACATATCAACACGAAAGCTCCCTATTAGAAATAACCATAGGACTGTAACTTACGGTCTTGGTCTACCTTGTTCTAATGTGTTTGTATATTACATGACAAATCAACAATCTATCTACTTAATAAATAAAATAAAATAATCTAGTATAATAATATTAATTAATTAATTCCATGAATCGCATCCTTACATAGAATACGGGAATTTAACGTCGTTAATATCAATATAGCTCGCTTGGCTGGTTGCTGTGGTTACAGATTTACGTTGTGACCCTATAGATCTTGCAGAGCATTTGTCGGTTTTCTTCTCGTCTGTTCCTCTCCACTATGTCGGTAGGAAATAGGCACCGATGTCATCAATCGATTTGCATTTCCTCACGTACCGTATTTCATTGATGTGTTGCTAGGACAAGGCAGCCTCTGGTGGCATATCCTTCCAGCCTTCATCGCAGCTACTCATCCCACAAGTAAGTCTTCTTGTCTAGCTCGTTGCTTTTGCTGACCACGCCTCCTCTCACGGAGTTTCTAGGTGGACGATTTTCATGTGTCCAGTCGCGATATGCTGCCTTTGATGCAAGGCAGTTCGACGTTTGCTCAACCGCCCGATACCGGTGCCATTACAGGCCTATGTGACTGCGTTCGCGCGCCTAGCGCGCGTTATAACTTTGGTTTTTTGTTTGTCAGTTCATGCCACGCCGCTGCATGCGGTAGCTGTGAACGGTGATCGCAATCAATTGACAAGCCTTATTACGTCAGGTGCGTAAAATTATGTTTGTGTACTGGAATTTTCATGTAGTTGATATCAATTTGTTCTATTTTTATTGTTACGTAGGAGCTTATGATGTTGATTGTGGTGATCAGTATGGAAGAACTCCTCTGGTTAATATTGTAAACTAAATTTTATTGTTTATCGTTATGGTCTGTGTGGCAGGTTTACAGCGTTCTGGGTGATCGACTTGATTGTGCTGAGGTGCTACTGAAAGCAGCAGCTCAGGTATATTGCATACAAGCTGGCTATGAATTTTTTATTGGACATACTGTATGATGTCTTGTTTGTGAAACATTTTAATATCAATATATCTGCATCAAGCACAACAAAAACAGCAAAACAGCACTAGCTAAAGTATGCTGTTAACTACATGTAGTAGTCACCTGACCGTTTTACCAAGGGATGCTGAAAGATAATTGTCCAGTTGTCAGTTTGACATACATAGTGTTCTCCCCAGGATCTTTTGGCAGAGCGAGGCGCTCTGCCTTATTCTAAGCAATTAAGCTTTTAGGAAAAGTAGATCATCCAGATGCCAAGACTTGATGATCTCAAGTAAGCTTAGTAAATTAATTAACTAAGAAAGCGGGTGGCATCTAATTGTGCAGAACACCAACACTTTTACCCAGGCATGCAGCCGTTGACTAACCATGCTTTCACAGCTGGTGTTCATGTGCAAGTTGGTATTTAACTGCCATTGGGTGTGGCATTGTGTAACGTTCACTTTACGGAGTATTTCGCTCTGCCTTCTCGAATTTCTGGGGAGAACACTGCATACAGTTACTTGTTTAGCTGAAGGTGAGCTAATGCAAATTTTTTGTAGGGGCATTGGCAGGTATGTAAACATGCACAAAGTGCACTTGAATATTACTGAAAAACAGAGATGATTACCAGTCCCAGAACAATGCGATTTATTTCAAAGATAAAATATTACTTATTAAATTGGAATACAGTCAAACGTTGCTAATCCAAACAGCCCCGTGCCAAGCCCCATTCGGATTAGTGAAGTTTTTCGGATTGCCGAAAATGCCAAAATGCGTATCCTTGGAGGTCCAGACCTCGCCTCACTCATATCACTGGCACATTAGCGTATCTCTACACATACAAGAATGCAATTACCATGGCAATGGGGCAAAACCTGGCACTGGGCAGCAAAACTCTGGCACCTTAAAAGAATGGGGCATGAACTTGCCGATAAGGTTTTGCCACATTGTTATAAAGAAATATGTCATTGATATGATCTGTGTCACGTTACTAACCAGCGAGCTACGTATTAAACAGAAGTCTGGGCTTCGAGGCTATCTATATCTGGGTCAGAATATCAGAGCAGCTCAGTCTCTACCTGGTCGCTTACACAGTGACAACGATCATCATAAGATCAGATCAAGCGATTTCCTTTTCAGAGATTAAAATACAGTAATGTAGAAGACAAATCACGGCACTATATAATCATTAGCAGGCGTCTTCTGTTTGTCTGACTCTCTGTCTGCATGTGTTTGAACTTTTTCTAGACTGCTACTCTAATCTTGATCCACTTCTGGGCATACTCGCGTTATCTTATTCCAACCATCATCATGAGAGTTGTCAACTCAACACTTCGAGGGTCTCTTTCACAAAACAGACCCCACACAAAGTTTTTCTTGCAGGGTGAAAAACAGGTTCATTGTCTGGTTAATTAATAATGTACATTACTATTAATGACTGGCACCAGCTGATGCTGTGGTGCCAGAAATTTGGTACCAGTCTGAAATACAGGCTGCATTCCTGACGTATGTTATGTTTGTGATAAAGGACACCACTGTAATGACTACATGTACTTCTAAATAATATGACAGTCAACATTTAAAATAGTCAGATGCGTGCAGTTGCTGAAAACTAGATAACTGCAACTCAGGTAATGCTGCCCAATAGGATCTGAGTATGCAAGGCAGGATGTCAAAAGTAATTTGGATTAGCGAGAATTTGAATTAGCAAGGTTTGACTGTACCACATCTATTATATTTGAAATAATGTATTGACATCGTATGGCTATGACCTAACTAGCTAAACTTGTTTGGCATTTGTCATTTTCTATAATTTGAATGTGATATTTGTAATGTCAACATTTGCAACATAAAGAAATATTTTCTGCTCGGTTGTAGTGAGAGTTACTGTAGATTGTATAGCCACAGTTAGTGTTTGTCTTGTAGGTGAACATGGCTGATATGGATGGTCGTACTGCTCTCCACTGGGCTGCATATCAAGTAAGGATTTATACGTACTTGTATACTGTTCTGGAATGTAAATTAATAATTAATTAAATTATTAAATAATGTTTAAGTTGGGAGACTTGGAGTTTACATGTTTGCATATTTGGTTAACCTGTTACAGGCACTCAACCCAATGCATACGTTCTAGTTCTCAAATTTCTGTTTTATTGCAGATCATAGTTACTGCACTTAACTAAATTTTTGAGTCGAAGAACGTGAATTTAGGTGCATTTCTGTTGCCTCTTTTGTCATTTTGGGGACTGAAGTCATTAGAAGAGGGAGGTTAGTCTTGCAGTTTTTAGTAGTCAAAAGGGAGTTTGGGAAACACTTTAATATGAGCAACTGAGCTGAAGGTATTGTAGTTATTTTTGCTGGAAGTGTTTGACTTCTAAAGGAAATGAAGCAAGGAATGATTAAACGGTCACTACAAGCTCTACCTCTTTTCTAGTTTGCGTCTTTTGGTCAGATGAGCCAAGAGGTATCTTGTGACATTGTTAAAGGCACATGACGGAGAAGGGTGTAAGGCTAGGCTCCACCTTTACTGGCCAATGGGAATCATTACTCATTGAGTCAATCAAGTTGGGTATCTGAGTGCTATCTCAGAGCAAACGCAACAAATTTTCATTATGAATGCTTCAAAACGTGATAACTTTTGGGCCGTTTCAAGAATTTTGTCTGCCAGTGTAGAGTTTGCTTTGGCGTGCGGTCGGATCACGTGAATCTTTTACCGTTGCAATCACGTTTCCGGAAATGGTCTCTCTGTTGGTTCCATTGGTCTAAACACGGTGTTGTCATGCTTAGCTACTTTCAGACCGTCTAGAGACCAACCATATTTTCATTCGATTTATTTCCGTTCGGCAACATTCAAGAGAATCAGTGTTTTGAGAGATTCCTTGGCATTGAAGGCAATGGATGCCGAACACCCTCGATTACTGGATCTCGCTATTTCGGTTGCACACTAGATGTTTGCGTGCACTTCTTCGGAGTGTGTCTTTAACATTTAGATGGATGGAATTTTTAATGGTTAGAAAGACCGACTTTCTAGTTTGGTACAGAAGAGCAGAAGAGGCAAACGAAATGCACTGTTTGTGGTCCATCTTTTTCTCATCGTTTTGATGTGACAGGACAATTTTCGATGCTTGAGGTTGTTGTTGTCTAAAGGTGCCAACTGGAGAGCTAAAGACAACGAGGGAAGGTGAGAGTTTGAGATGTTTGTGTTGATGTACTGGAGCTTTTATATTGACATTTTGTTTAGAACTGCTGTTCATCTTGCAACTGGCCACCAGAATACAAAGGTAATCGTTGTCTTGATATTGTTTGAGTGTTGTACATGTATCATTAATTAATGTTTGACGTTGTAGTGTCTTAGAGAGTTATTGAGAAAAATCAAATACGGTTCAAAAGACATCAATGATGCAGATGCTGAACAAGTCAGTCGATGTGTTACTTTGTGTTTGACTTTGTTGAGGTCTGATTTTGTTTCTTCAGATGACCGCTCTGCATTGGAGTGCCTACAATAATAATCCGGATGCCATTCGTCTTCTCATCAAAGCCGTAAACTTTCATTGCATTGATTCTATGCAACACATTGCAGTCTCTTAGTTGTTGTTTATGTGTCTGTGTGGTTGTTAGGGTGGAGATGTGGTGAAGACAGATATGGAGGGCAAGACTTGTCTTCACTGGACAGCAGCAAATGCCGATGGTTCATCAGTGAGAACAATACTGGTATGGTAATTGTTGCATGTGATGAAACGATTGTGTAAATGCAATCATGCATTCAGTTGATATACGTTACGTATGGATAATGGGTTCTGTTTTTTTGTGTGGTTAAAGGGTACAGTGTACAGTGAAGCGTATATTGAGTGTCCTAGGTTATGTGATGTGCTTTACCAGCTGCCACTAACAATAAGGTGGTTGCTTATCAACAACCACACTACACTCACACAGCATAGCACTACTGATCTTTATCTTCATGTTGCATCGAGGACTACACTGCGTTTAAGGTTCTAGGTATAGTGAAATTGACACAGGTAGATCTTGTTTTGATCATTTTATGAACTGATGGACCTCCTTTTTTTAAAATCTTGACTCCAACTCTGGTTACTTATTGCTTCATAAGTCAATTGCGATACGTCTGAGGGCTCATAGCTGTGAAAGTGGGTAACAAATTGTTTGCTGGTGAACTTGGAATGAGGTAGTGGATGTCACTTTGCGATACAACAGGAAATTGTTCTTTCATAATTGAATTGACTTTTTCACATTTGGGCTATCTAGGCAGACCTGTAGGAAGCATTTTATAAATGGCCCGGCTTAATGTGCGCTAAATGGGTGTGGTCCAAGGATAGTGTACCAAGAGAGCAGTCTTCCAGCATACTGCATGGTATCTATTTCACAACGGCCTCTTGAATATCAGTCTTGTTTACCAACAGTTACTGTGATGGGGGCTACTCCATGCTCTCATGGCGGCCTATATAGCAATTAAGCCAAGATGCTATAATCTACTTTTATTCAAACTATAAATACATTAGTTATTTAATCACCTATACCTTAACCAGAAGTTTGTGCAATCGTCGACTATCGGAACTACAGTTTTCAAAAGATAGTCTGGACCGAGGGGACAGACCAGACTGGTTCCTACAGCTCTACTACATTAACGCTACTGGTCACACTGTACTGTGCCTATGCTAGTGCATCTAATCTTTTCCGTGAAGGTGTGCTATTTGCCTCAAGTGAGCCAATCCCACGAAAACACAATCATTGATGTAGCTGCAATTATGTGGTGCACTTTGAAGGCTACTGCTCTTGGTAAATTATTTGCATTCGGGATGAGGGGTGGACCGACACAGTTTCTCGCAGAGACAACAAGTTTTACCCGATGCTCAATTCAATGTACACACATGCTTCTCTAACCGGCACTCTGACGTAGGCATTTAGTCAAACACAAGTTATGTCAGTCAAAACTAAACCCCTTCCCCGTCACTATTATTAGCTTATGCATGCGTTATCTATCACGTCTATTATATACAACATATATACGACAAGAGACGTGACACATACAATAGGAAAAGATCAAGCACTGTGTTGTTTGTTTCTACTACTGTCTTATATATCTATATCTTAGTCACATGACCTGGTTGCTATCTGCTGTTTTCTTATATATAAAGACCACCAACATGCATTTCCAAGTATGGATGACTAATAACACTGTCAGCGTATACGTATACGATGACAACTGGAAAGGATCACTTTAGGTACCTTGTGTATTGTTTTCTATAATCATTCTCAATTATTTCAATGCCGTATGACAAACAGAATGAAATTTTTTGTTGGTGTTTGAGGCTTGAAATTTCTCTGAATATTTGCATTCTTAATATTAATTAGCATTGGTGACTGTAATTGTGCATGATTACAGCTTTACATCTGATAGGTTCAATGTCTCTCTATTGCAGGAACTAAGTCCAGCTGTTGTGAACTTGCAAGACAATGAAGGACGTACTGGTGAGACACGTGGTTATTTGATTGTCGTTGTGGACAGTAAAGTCAAGTCTTTTTTGTGACAGCATTGCATCTAGCTGTTGCCGAAGGCAATGAAAACACCGTTCATGCTTTGGTTGGCAGATTTATTGTCACACAAAGGTGTTGGTGTGCCTGAGTGATGTAGTATGGAATGCTATCTTGTAGACATCAATTTTGAGTGTGAAATGTGAAGTGGCAGCTCGTGACAACATGTACAGAACACCGCTACATTGGGCCGCAGTGTTAGGTAATACTCCAGATCTGAACTAGTTTATCAACACAAAAGCCAGAAACGTCTACAATAACATCAGATTGTGCATTCAACGTGTCCTGTATTAATATATTATTAAGTTTAATACACTTGCGTTTATAGTTAAATCTATTAGCAATTTGCGATAATGGGGTAGAACTGCACATCTCAAAGGTGACTGTAACTTGTCATTGTGCCAACATTGGCGATCCATCCATCTTCCCAGGTTTGAGCCACTTGCGAAAGGATTAAAAAATTCTGCATTTTTGTTATTGTATTTTGATGTTGTGTTGTTGCCTATTGCTTTAGTGTGTCTTGTTTCAGGTCACTCGCATATTGTCGGGTTGCTGCTGGATAAGAATGCTGACTATGCCAGCAGTGATGGAAATGGTGCTACTGCACTTCACTATGCTGTAAGCCAAATCTATTTCATCAAATTGTATTGTCTATTGTTCTTATTGTATTTGTAATTTCATGCAGGCTCAGAATAATTTCTCGGTAAATTGGTTGTTGGTTAGATATTTTGTAGTAGTATTGTGTAGTTATTAGACTCTCTATTGTTAGGAAACTGTTGCTACATTCTTGTCATTCCCTCATGTCAAAGATGAGAAAGATAATGAAGGAAGAACGGCACTGATGTGGGCAGCAGGCAAAGGTAGCATGATAGCATGCTCGTACGATAGAAATATAATAATTATGTATTTTAGGAAGCTACGAAGTGGTTCGAACGATGATGGAAAGAAAGTTGGGTATTCATGCATTTGATAAACACGGAGGAACAGGTAGAATGTATTAGAGAATGCATCATAATTCTTGCTGTGCTTGCTTGTCAGTTTGCTTTGCTTAAGTGCCGTGCAGCCATTTTGACGTTCACTTGCTTCTTTGTCTTTCTTATTTATACTGTATGTTTATGCACAACAAAGTGCGGCACCACTACAGTTGATTTGTTTACTATATAGCTTTGCATGCAGCAGCCTTTGCTGGCCATGCCAACATCATTCGTCTTCTCATTCAGGTGAGCTATTTTATTTGTATACAATACAGTAGGATGTTACTCAGAGCCTGAGCATGTTTTCATACCTGATTTGTTTTGATTACCGATATCAATAAGAATTACAAAACTGCTTGTTGCATACAGTAGATAGTCTCTTTTTGTTGGCTTCTGTGTCTAATGTCACAGTGCTGCTCATTTCAGTAAACATGAAGTAGCTGATGATGATGCTAGGATCTAATGTAACTGACATGTTTTGCGTAGGTGACATCTTACTGTATTGTTGGTTTGTCTTTTGTTGTGCAGCATAGTGCAAATGTGAATGCCCTGGATTCTCGATATCACACTCCTCTGTTTCGTGCATGTGAGATGGGGCACACCGAAGTTGTAGTGACTCTACTCAATGCTGGTGCAAGTGTTGATATTGTTGATGCTGACGGTCGGGCTCCACTTCACTGGTCAGATACATGACATTACAAGTGTCAAATTTATTTATATGTATTAGTTAATATCAGTCAATGCATGATAGGAGGTTCATAATCAGTAGTGTAACCATTAGTGTTTTGATGTGATCACACTCGAGTATTTGGTTTAGGTCAGAAGTAAGTGTTGGAAGAGGCTAATTTTAGAATAGACGTAGCAAGCTGATTTCTGTTAGCAAGGAAACACGAATGATGTCAAACAACTGGCTGGGGTTCGAAATGCCATGTCTGTTAGCTAGGTACAAACTGGATGTCACCAGTGCGAGCTACAGTGGTCAGTCATCGAACATTTGTTTGACTAAATTATGTACGACCGTACTAAGTCTTACCAAACAGTTGGCGCATCTGTCCAGGCATGCAGCAAGGTCGACCATAATCATGCAGTTGATTATGTGTCTTGTCCGAGTATACGATGCGACTAGTTGCAACTCATAATATGCATTGGCATATTGTAAATGTAGCTTAACACTAGGTACAAGTACAGAAAATATGTAAAGTGTTGTCAGTGCTGCTGCGAGTTCCTTATTGTGCAATGTTTGTGTCTTGTTACACAGATAATGTTTAGCATCACTTTTATAAAATACGCTTGCATACTTTATATTCATAAATATGTAGATTTATTAATGCATTAAAAGAACGATTAATAATATGCTGTTTGCAAGTCAATTTAGGATGTCCGATAAGTTGTGGATGTCTGGTCAACCACAAGTTGTTATATTGTGTCACACTTGTTGTGTGGCACTAATGGGTATAGTTATCATTGTGGACGCAATCTACAGGAAGGAAAAAGTTCTCACATTTTGTAATTGTTTGGTCTATTGTCTAATCAGGTTGTTTTTAGTTAATTAAGGAATTTTAGTTTAGTTAGATTTTGAAATCTGATTGATGTTCTTGTTGGAATGCAAATCACTAGGCAGTCTGCATTTTAACAATCGTTAGGTACAGTTTCTGATCTGTATCATCATGTTGTTTAGGTACTTCCACATTTATGGTGCTAACCTATTGTTTATACATCTAGTTTACACATCGCTGCATTGATGTTGATATTTATTTGGTTTGTGTTTTGTGTCTACTGCAGGGCAGCTTTGGGAGGTCATGCTTATATTTGTATGTCCCTCATACAACACAGTGCAACAGTTGATATCAAGGATAGATCGAGGTGTTAGGCTTATGTTTTATGTCTACTTGTTCATCTGTTTCTCCTTTGCTTGTTTGTTTATTCATCTGTCTTTTTGTGATCTGTTTGTCATACACTTTTTGCATTATATCATTGATGTTTTCTTATTTTTATTTTGCTAGTCGAACACCTTTGCAGTGTGCATCATATGGTGGCTTTGTGAACTCCATGACGGTTCTTTTAGAAAATGGTTCTGATCCAAATGCGAGGGACAGTGAAGTTAGTTGTTATACAAGTATGTTCTTGTATTGTATTTATGTGGTTGTCGTGTCAATTAGGGAATCACCGCAATTCACTGGGCTTGTTCTTCCGGTCACTTAGACTCCGTTAGATTGTTGTTTGAATATGGAGCTAATCCGAACTTTATGGAAGTTGATGGTGAGAGGTATGGTGGTAGCAAATAGTAAAGCTCATAGGGTAGGCTGTAGGTAAACTGATGTAAAATTGTCTTCCACAATCAGCTGGTGACTGGTATTAGTGTAACTAAAGGCTGTATGCTCTTAACACAGTGATAACTGATTTGTGAGCACAGGTGGACTGGATTTGTTGGTATATCTTATAGTAGCAAGAAAATTATTTGCTTTAGTTTTTGTAAGTCAAGTGCTAATGCGCTAGTATAATGGGCATGTACAGGTGTGTATCTCCCTGTACATCAACATGCAATGAAGTATCATAAAAAGGTGCAGCTCTATATCTGTTTTAGTAAATCAGTATCGGCATTTGAACTTACATTCAGTTCTTTGTTTTGGAGTGAGTAAGATAATGTAGTGAGCATTGATGTGTAGTACATTCCAGAGTACACTTACATTATAATAATGATGATGACAGTAGAAACAGCCGAAAGCCAAATGAGAAACAAAGGCCAATGAATTCTAGGTTGTCACTTCATGAGTGTCGTTTGGTAGTGAAAACTGGGTGTGCCATTACTCAGAGCATGCAACCTTTGTCATGTATGATGCTGCTTGTACATACATACTGATAGGCTCACTAAGTTTGTCTATTAGTTACTTACTACACTGTAATTGCTATTTGAATTATTTATTTTTGTTAACTGATAAGTCTGTGGGTAATTTATCATTTGTTTGCGACAAGGTTGACTCCATTGGACTATGCAATTATCAACAATCATCAAGAAGTAGCGCAGGTTAAGCACTTCAATTCTCTGTTCTGTTGTCACAATGTGTGTTTAATGTGATACGTTGTGCTGTGTCCAGTTCATGATTGAACAAGGTGCCATGTCTATTAGTAGCATCGAAGAGCTGGCAGCAATAGCAATTCAGGTTGACTATTGAATAGCATGATGACCCCTTAGTTTAATTGCTACAAGTTGTACTTAATTGAAATTTAGTTGAGAAATAGTTACAAAATCTACACTCAAAATTAATCGAGAGACATTCTTACAGTAGATGATGGTGCTGTGACATTGTCACATTTTTACTTCGCTCGAGTCTTATGCTCTGTTTTGCTCATGCAAATGATTCTTCTTGTCCAAGTTGATGAGATGTTTGCTTGGCAACTGCTTTTTTTGACACAAGGGGTAATAGTCAAGTCCAGAGCAGAATTACTGATTGGTTTTGTGAAGAGACTTGTTGTATGAGGTGTCTATCCAGAGATTATTTGATAGATATTTGAAATTGTGACGTTACCTCACAGTCTGTCGATGAGAGTCTTCGTTGTCGAAATTTTAGATTAATATTTTTTGGTATTAGAGCAGCATGGTTACACACACACACACACACACACACACACACACACACACACACACACACACACACACACACACACACACACACACACACACACACACACACACACACACACACACACACACACAACACACACACACACACACTGACACACACACACACACACACACACACACACACACACACACACACACACTCACACACACACACACACACACACACACACACACACACACACACACACACACACACACAAAGCGAGTGATAGGTACGAGTTGTTGATAATATAATGTACTGTCCATGTATATTATCAGTAATACTGGCTTAGAGAAATCACTGTTGTTGTTTAAACTTATTACTTCTAGTAGCTAATATGAAATACTAAATATCAGATGCATCACCCTTGTGACCTTTTCTGTTATCCATTCATCAGTCTGACCATTGGACATATTTGGTGTTATGCAGAATGCTTGGCGAGACTATAGGAAACGAAGGTTGGTTTGGGAGGCACAAACAGATATACATGGAAGATCAGTTGTAACAGAGAAGCCACATCCAGTGCAAGAAGACAAACAAGACAAACAGCAGCTTCACCTAGCAGAGGCCAGAAAGCGGGTATAGCTGTATCATTGGTGGACAAGATTGGTTTTGATTAATGTACCATGATAGGCAATGGAGAGACGTGCAGAATTGAAGCGACAGGTAACTGAAGCTGAGGGAGTTGATGACAAGCAAAGATTGAGACGTGACTTGAGTTCACAGAGTCAAACGTCATTTTACCATCGTGATACTGTATCTATGGTTAGTTGATTGAGTTGTGTGTGTGTGTGTGTGTGTGTGTGTGTGTGTGTGTGTGTGTGTGTGTGTGTGTGTGTTTGTGTGTGTGTGGTGCGATAGCTCAGTTGGTTAGAGAGTCATCTTATGGAGTATTTACATCCGGGACCTTGAAGGGTTGCAAGTTCAAGTCACAGTGATGGCGAGCTATGGCATAATTTCCTTAAGCAAGAAACTAACACACATTTGCTTCTCTTGACTCATGAGTATAAATGAGTACCTGGTCATTGACTGGGGTCCTAAGCGGCCATCGGCTATGATGTGACATCAGCCACTGGGGTCCTGGTGATACTTTCGGGTGCTCACACCACAGTTGTCTTCACAAGTCGGTGCTCCTGCGAGTGCCTGGCCCGGCTCTAGGAGTTTGCTAGCGCAGGCCCAGAGTTCCCTGAGTAGCGCACAGGGCCCAGCTTAACAGCTGGGGGCGTGACCTCTGAGAGGCAGCTCCTGACATTTAGGATTTTTATATTTTTTAGGTTTGTGTGTGTGTGTGTGTGTGTGTGTGTGTGTGTGTGTGTGTGTGTGTGTGTGTGTGTGTGTGTGTGTGTGTGTGTGTGTGTGTGTGTTTGAGCTCTTGCACCTCTGCTGTCAGGATGTGGCCTCAGACGCCTGAGATGAGAACTTGTGCATCTGCTGTTAATCACTCACTATATGTCTGCCCATGCATTACTCATGTTACCATCTTTTCATCTGTCATTGTTTTTGTTGATCAGTTAACAAGTCAATCAGTCAGTCCGTAACATTTTTTGACTTAGCTTCGTCAACATTCTCTACAAGATCAGCAGGAGCTTGCTTATAAAGAGCGCGTTCGTCTTGCAAACATCAGACAGAAAACGAAAGCTGCTCTTGTCATTCAGCTTGCATGGAGAAAGTACGCCGGCTTTCTAACATGCAGTCAAGACATTATCATAATTGTTGTTTCTTACAGATATCTGCGAACGAAGAGAAAACAAGAAGCAATGGCTCTGAAGCGCAGGGCTTCACAGGTACATGCCAGGCTTGTGGTTTGTCTCAGTGGCATACTATATGGTTTAGGTTATCAATTGTTGTGAACTGCACGACTTGTTTTTGCTTCAGATGGGAAGTGTTGAGTGGCGTCGTCAGATTGCTGCCCTAACAATTCAGTTGGCATGGAGGAAATACCTTCGTCGGAAATTGCTTAAACTTTACTCCACACGTCAGAAAATTCTGTATGAGTGGAGTCCAAGGTACACGGTCTGTTGTCATACTATTATTGCCAGTTTAACATTTAGTTTGTCTCTCGACAGTGTTCTTGCAGCAAAGCAACGTGCACTTGTTGAGAAAATATACAGTAAGCGCAAACACTCAGTGGACAGACAGTGACACGTCACCAAGCCAGTTACCATGCACAAGCAATATTTAAATGAGGTTTCTGTGTGACATACTGTTGTTACTGCATTGACTCTCTGTGCTGAGCAAATGCACACAACATGCAGCGTCTTGGACGATGGCACTACTCAGAGATTGTAGCATGTTAGTCTGTGTTCGAAACATTGGGAAAATAGTATGTATGAGCAAGTAGAACAACTTGCTATAGTTCAACTAACAAATCATACTTGTCAGCTGTCTGCATTGATTACAATTAAATTTTAAATGTACACAACACACGAGCTTACAATATTGAGTGTGTAGGTCAACAGGTGAAAGTTGTCGAGTATCGACCGCCATCTCCCAAACCGATGGCCAGACCAGCGTATTTCAGATACATTCCTTCACAAGCCGGTAGCTTTCTGCAACCGATTACTCATTTATACCTTAATTTATAAACTGCTTATGCTTTTATGGCCAGCGTTGTCATTCAATTTTGCTGTCGATCAATATAATCCAATGACGGCTCGTCTAGGAATGAGTAGAGCATCCGAGTTGAAGCCAGGGAGCACTCGTATTAGACCATTCAGTCTTCACCGAGGAAGCAAAGGGTGGTCAAGAGAATCGACATCAACAGGTTTGTAAATCCATGTCTACTGTTGAGTACAGGTAATGCTCTTATTCTACTCGTGTATGCAGGCTATGGTGCAGCAAGGGCTGTCAGCAGTGGAGTCCTGTTCTGACTGAGACATTTTGAATTATTGTGAGACGATGTCATCTGGGTTATTCCTTCGCATTAGATTGTGTGTTGGTTTGTTTTCAATTTTATCTAGTTTATTTTCCCTAATTTTTCTGGGTGGAGATTATTTTTACACAATTTCTGTCTTTGTATCCTGCTGTCTGGTGTCTCGCATACACTCCAGGCCATTTTCATATGATCGTATTTTATAATTTATCATTATATGTACATACGCTGTATCCCTACTCTTGTGCTGTCACCTTGCCCCTCCTTCTCAGATCTCCTGCGCTGCAAGGAGTGAGCATGTGTGGATTAGGGTGTAGTTTCCTAGTATCCCTTACGAGTGCTGTGTATGTTTATGTGGGACAAGCTTTGTCTCAAGCAAGCAAGATACATCTAACAACTGCATTTCCTCACTTTGAAGACATGTTAGGTGGTAAAGCCAGAGTTTACCGCTTAACAGTAACGCTTCAGGTAACATAAGTCAGCTTTCTCTACTATGTTACCAGTAGCGGTGGTTGGTTGAATCTTGTGTGACTGTGAGTGAGTTAAAGTATACAAAGGAGAGGTGTCAGTGATGTGCCAACAATGGGCAAGCTGTTGTTCAAAAACAGTGTCACACTGTCTTATATTGGAGAGGTATGTTCCTAAGTCAAAAGTGCATGAGCAGTGGCATATAGCCAGGCATGTTCTGCATTGCCCACAAACACCTTTTTTGGGCATTGCCCCTTCCCAATCATGAAAACACTCATTCTTGGTATGAAGTGAGTGGAAACACCAACAGTGTGTTGAGATGTTCTTATGTTGTTGGATGCATATAACTGTATCCATTCCTGGGCATCGAAGCACTAAAACTATGCGTCAGACTGGTAGAAAACCCCTTTTTCAAAACCCTAGTTATGCCACTGTGATGAAAATAAGTGAATAAGACATGTCAAGATTGTTTGGTGAGCATAATAAATACAGTGTTTTCCCACCCAATCATCAGAGCGAGGCAACCAATATTCAGCTAATTATCTGAGTGGAGCAATGAGAAACAGACATTCGAGTTACATGTATAGACGAGTACAGTTAATCTGTGTACAGTCTGTATCAACTGTTAATTGCCAAGTTGTTTGCTTTGGTCATTTCTGCTTTGCTTCAAGGTGCCTACAACTCTGCCTTTTCACTCCAAGTGCACACATACCAATACTCTACCTGTCAGTCTTTCTAATAAACAGTACCATCTGTTTGACGTCGTAGCAAACAAATACCAGACTGTATGAAACTTTTACTGGTAAGCATTGGGCATTACATCCTCGTTGTAGAGTTCAGGTTACTTCAGTTTTTAAGAGAAGTCACAATACTCACTTCCACACTCTGTTGCCATTCAATAACTAAGACTGAAAATGCAAGCACAAAGTGGTGAATAATAGATGAATGATAGCATGCAAAGGGCTTGCATGACTCTGATAATTGGAATTATACCATGGTCACGTTATGTGCCATGGCAAGTGCAATGAGCTACTTCCGTTAATATTGCACACTTATACTTGTCACGTGACCATGGTATAAATTACTTATGGTTAGTGTGCTCTGGCTTTTACCAGCCCTCAAATTTGCCTCAGGCAATAACCCGCCCCTTGTACTTGTACAGTACAACCTCGATTATCCGGACAAATTCTGTGTCCCCCTTGACGTTTTGCGTTCCCAGATAATGTGGAAAGGCACTATAATATATTTCACTTCGTACTAATACACTGTAGGTACAGCCTTTCACAAATGTTCGAATACATAACAAAGAACTTACCAATGTACTAAATAGGCAGCTGTTAATGACTCTTCTAGTGACATGTTGAATGTACAGTAAGTGTGAAAACAGAGCGTAGCCTGGCACAGTGGAGGAAAATTAGTTGATATTTATCAACTTTTGATTATCCGGACACTCGATTATTGGGACTTGTAACCGGAGTAGTCCAGGTAATCAATCGTATATATATATATATATATATATATATATATATATATATATATATATATATATATATATATATATATATATATATATAGCACTGCTACATGTAATCATACCTACGGTAAGTGACCTATAAGATTGGTGACCCTGTCCACCAGTTGTGTGACAATTTCTTCCTATTCAAAGATATACTGGCATTAGTAAATGGCAAGCCAAATTGGTGTGGAAATGGGTATTGGGGAAGCATATGAACATGGACATCTCAAACATGGAGGATCATATGTGTGTGTGTGTGTGTGTGTGTGTGTATATATATATATATATATAGGTGACATAAGCACAGAGAAATTTGACACCATGACACCGTTCCAGTTTCAAACTTTAATGTTAATAATAAACAAAGAATGCCATACCTGTATGAAACATGATACTTCAGTTTCCTGCATCAAATCTATAGAAGTGAATGCGTCCATACATAAAACTAGGAATTCTATTCACAGAATAGATATATGAGCAAAAACCAATCATGATGGCCGATATCAGAAATAAAACAGTGAACTGGAATTCACTGGGCATCAAGTAGGCAGTCCCTATGCCCAGCAGAACATTGGCAATCGCAGTACAGAAGAACTTTGCAATATTATCAAGATGCTTCATAACAGCAGCAATGAAAATCCCGTTTATGGCTGCAAGAATGACAGTAAACCAGACGAGCGATGTGAATCCCTCAAGAAACGTATTTGCAACATGTGCGAGAGGCTTGTCGTTATTGTAGAGAAACAAACCCAAATTTGCGACCACACCCCATCCATACATCTGAAGGTTCTGAACATGAAAATTGCTCACATGATGCTTCAGCACCAGTTCCGTGTACACACCAGTTCCAACAGACAACAGCGACTTTACGAGGATGACCACCAGACCCAACATCGTTACAGCAAACTTTAAATCATTCCTCAACTGAGAAAATATAACAGCAATGAGGAGACCACCCATCGCCACCCATCGAACGAGAGAAATCGGCCGAGCCAGAATGAGTCGATACACAATAGCAACCATTAGAAGTCTCAAGTTCCCTAACACATTGACACTAACAGGAGACGCATACTCCAACGCTAAATAACTCAAGTTGTTTCCCAGCATGTAAAGAATGGATGGAACAGATAGTATGGCGATACTCCTGCCATTGAGACCATCTAACTTGGCCCCTACTGCAACACACATGATCACACTGATTGTAAACTTCATCAGCTCTTGTAACAGAACAGCAGCACTCGGATGGTAGACAAACTTTCCATTGTCCTTCGTCAGTGCCATCAGCAAGGGATAGATACTGGTAATGAGTATAAATATCAAACAGATGAAGAGGCGGAATGTCAGTGATGCGGTCTGATGGCTCATGAGGTCGGCACCTGCGATTGCTTTGGCAATCGACGTCTCTTCTTTCGCTACTGCGCTTGTTTCTTCGGGTTCATCTGTCGTTTCTTCCGTTGCGGGTTGTTCTTCGTTTTCTAGGTCGATAATAACAACTTCATCGTCGGCAGTCGAAGTGAGGTTGTCTGGAAGAGAAGATATTTTATCTTGAGACATAGTTGAGCCACGCACGCTGTTTCGATTCTGGCTGTTGTTATTCGACGCGATGCGGATCTGTTATTCGATGCAATGCGGATCTGTTGGTTGAGCGACGGCACATGCGCATTATTTTATATGAATTTTGTATACTTGGCAGTGAGCGGAAGTCGTTGATAAACAAGAGGAGTTAGTGTATTATTTAGATGCAGAGCTCTGATTCAGATCAGAGCCATGTATAGAGACTCTGAGTCAGACCAGTCTCTGCCTCGTGACCAGTCTTGCTGCGCTTTCGGCTCTCTGTGGGCGCGGCATTTAGTCTAGTGCGCGTTAGGAGAGCCTGTGTTGACGAAACAGAGGTGAGTGCAAACAAAAACTTAGCGTGGTGTCCTTATGCGTTATTAATAAAGTTATTTAATGTAGGAGTTCTTGCAAGTTTGCTAGTCTGCAAGCAGGACATTGGTATTTGAAAATCTAAAAATGGATTGTGATCAATAATTAAATATATCAAAGTTTGTACAAAGGTTGATCATATGACAAGGAAGAACGAAACAGTCAGTAACTTTTAGCATTTGCAGATGCAGAAATTTTGAAAAGTCAAAGTAAGGCAAACAATCAGCAGCACTTGGTTTCATTCTTCATAATCATTTCTATGCTGGATCACGGGCAAGTAAGGAAAGATTACCTAAAAATTTAAAAGGTAGTTAAATTGTTGTTACGGGAAGATAGAATGCTGGCAAAGGCATTACTTTACCAAGTAGTTGGTATATGAAAGTGGGTATGCCATGACCATTAGACAAGGATGAGTGGAATTCCTTAGAAAATTATCAACTCAGAAGGAGGTGTCTTGTTTAGAGCAATTAAATAATTATCATTGTGCACGAATGATGCCTTTTGTCTAGTTCCATAGAGCCCTTCCAGCAGCATTAGGCAACATACACAGTATTCATAGCCCAATACATGATCCACATCCACGACTACATGTCACGGGTATATTGGGTGCTGCAATTAGTTCCCTGCCTTTTGGAATTGTGTCTTCAGTAATCTTAGCCTCACAGAGGTCATCTTCAAAGTGCTTGCAGTACTGCATGTTGATCTCCATAGAGGCCTGTCATTATCTGTTGAGGATCTGTATGACAAGATTTGAAGTTTGACTACACGTAATACTACACACTACACTCACGTCAGTGTGTGATGCATGAATATAATTAGTTAGTTGCCCCTGAAAAATAATTATTATCATTTCCAATGGTGTCTTAATTGAAACCTTTCGGGGGAGATGGTGTCTTACAAAGGAGTGAAGGTGGTGCCTGACAAAGGGGTGTACATGTATGAATTGTGTTTTTGGGGTCGGTAGACTGCTTTTTTGCAGCAGCAGCTGAAGCAGAAAGCAGCACATATCTACCTCAAATTGAGCCTCTTTGGGCTTATGGGTCATTGAAGCTAACAAATCATTGCTAAACTAAGACTCACGTTGCTGCTGAATTGTAGCCTTATTTCTCCGAACTAATTTGTGGAATTATTCAAAGGGACTGCAAGGCAACTACTGTAGTACAACGATTGCATCAATACAGTAATGTTTCCCAAGTCAATACAGACTAGCATAATATCTGGATAAGGTGGTAATCGCTATTAGGTGCAGTCAAAACTGTCAACAGCAAGTGAGCGTTGATGTAAACTGTAGATGTGCAGTGAATGAAACTAGGTGACTTGCTAACCATACATTAGATGTGCGTCTTTCTGTTCTATATATGATCCGGATGCAGATTGGCCGCATCTTGGTATACCCTCGATTCTAGTCGTTTCAGACCGCTTTCCATCTGCTGCATTCGTGAATCTATTCTTGTCATTGTATTTTCAAACAGAATCTTGATGTCGGTGAGCATCTTTAACGAAGCAGTAGACAGTGCTGTCATGTCCTCTCCACTGGCAGTCCTTGGTCTCACAACAGATGGTGGCATCAAAACAGGAGACGGCTTGTCAAAGTTCTTGACTATTCGCCCATTCTCTTCCTCTCGTTGAGCCATCTGCTCCATCATTATATCCTTAAACATGTAATTACAGCTTTTATGATTAGTCTGTGAGTCCTTAAGTCTGTCTATTGTACCAGTTTTTGTTCCAAATGATTGACGTCATTTTTTGTGGCATTTTGTATTCCGTGTTTCTTCTCTTCACTGTTTATATAGTTCAATATCATTTTTGCTGCCTGAGGAGAACTGCACGTTAATTCGTATTTATCTTCAGTTGAGATTTTCCCCTACAAGTTATACGATGCTTAACCAGTGCGATTTCTTGTGACAATATGCTTACCGGTTTAAAGCAGTCACATAGGATTAGGTAGGTGATCATTCTGGCAATGACATAGGGAATGTTCAGAGGAGGTGGAACCGTGGGAAAGGTGTCTTTTTCTCTAATCACGGATGCTCGTGCAAACTTGTATTCCAAGTCAGCATTGTTCTTGACAACACAATATATACAATTACTGATTAATAGAATCAGGTCTCTGACACGTAGACAGACAGATGATTGGATGAATGAAAGGACAGACAGACAGGAAGACATGCATGTCAACAGACAGACAGACAGATAGGCAAACAGTTGGTCTAACAAAGGATAGAGAGAACAATGAATGAGAGATCTGTAATGTTACTTGCACACTCTGGAAGCTTGTTGTTATAATAGCAATGAGCATGTTGACGAGCACCACGACAGACATCAACAGCCACAGTCCAAGTAGAAACTTCCCAATGATTGTTTCGGGTTTGTGTTTTGATTCAAAGTCTTCTGGGCTCTTCATACCAAATGTGGCCCACACCAAACTCACCAGGCAGGCTGCCACTCTGCACAACCAGAACACAGTCACAATCAGTGACTCAACTATATGTGCAATATAAAATGATTTACCCATCAACGCTCTCTGGAACACTTCGTTCAGCTCTCCCATTTGTATACCTTATCTCAACGCATTCAAACACATAGTCATAAAAGGCGTCATTGTCATAGTCAGCTTCAACAGTAGGCGGAGGTCCAGAAGAATTCTGTGCTGTCATTTTGGTATCCAAATAATCATTTGTGCAATCGTCCAAGACTTTTTGGTACCTCTCACTGTATCGTCCTGCAGTATAAACTTCTGATATGCTGGTAGCAAATGCTAGACCGAAGACAACTATGATGATGAGAAAGCTGACTGTGTCTTGAGTGATTTGACGGAATGATGCCTGAATTGGGCCAATGCCTGGGAATGCTTTGAGATAATCCAGGACTCGAAGACAAACAACAAGAGTGGCCAAAGCAAACAACAGAGCTCCAGCTCGTTGCATGTCTAGTTCTCGCTGGGATTGGTGCAATCCTCTGGACGAGAAATCGATAAATCGTAAAGTGAAGTATGTCATAAATACTAGCAGAACGAGAATATCGATGAGATTGGTCCACGATGAAAAGTATGTTTTCAGAGTATTGCGTTTAATCTGTCGTGTCTCGTGGAGAGCATACCCAAGTGTGTAGATCAAGACAATGTACTCAACATTGTCGAGCTGAGATTTACTTCTCCTTCCAGTATCATTGACCGATTCAAAGACTACAGTTATAACAAACCCCATATAGCAAAGGGCATCAACACCATATCTCACAGATGGAGGCGTGCTATAGAGAAATTTGGAGCCATAATATGAGGCTTGGCGTTTGTACTTTGGGAGGTAATACAACAAGAGAAGCACAGGGAAGACAACAATCTTGAAGAGGTGATACAGAAGCAGAGTGAAGTAGTATTGAATGAACTGGAGTCCATGGCGTTGCACCGGGCCGTGCCAGACTCTTCTTAAGTGATTCTGCACTACTCCGTCTGCAAGGAACTGTCGAAAAGAAGTTTCATATACAGAACAGAAAGGAAAAAGCTCGCGTGCGCACACAGACACACACACACACACACACACACACACACACACACACACACACCACACACACACACACACACACACACACACACACACACACACACACACACACACACACGCACACACACACACACCACACACCACACAAGAAAACCCTGTATTTTCTAAAAGGGTTATAAGCACTGCAAAGTATCCCAATGTTGGTCTATTACAACAGCACATTTGAAAACAACTATGTAGAGATGCTCAAGTTTTGTAAGTACGCATGGTTAATGCAAACCTTCTTGTTTCTACTGGCTCACCCCAAAAAACAGAGTCTCTTTTACACCACAGCACATACAAACAATAGATTGCTTTCCAAGTGACTGATTTTCTCAACTGGATCACCTCTTTGTCTTGAGGGAGTAGATATCAAAAATGATGAAAAAACTGCTTCCAGTGTCGCATCTTCAACAGTGTAGCAGTGGCCACTATTGCCCCAGTTAGGTCTCTTGAATATTTATGCTCTTTTCTATTTGGCATCCGACATCCTTTCATTGATATTGTCATTCTAGTAAGAGCATCTTTACTGAGTGTAAATCACAAGCTTGAGTGTGGGGTAAAAATTTCTAGGAATACGCTTCTCCAGGGAGATCACTATTAATATAAAATATTCATTGCAAACTCGTCTATAAACAGTTTGTGATACTGTCTTTGGTAAGAGAGAGAGTATTCGATTATGCCCGCACGTATGCCAGCTTGCTAATGTATACCTGCTAATAGTGATACTGTGCAGTCTCTGAGTATGTGTTATATTTGTTAAGAGAAAGTATTTGATTATGCCTGCACGTGTACCTGCCCTGTTGTATAATGATATTATGCAGTCTCTAAGTATGTGTTGTATTTGCTTTGTCTCACAAAAAGGGCATGAACTCAAAAAGGCTCCTTTCATCGCACTCGGTTTGATTTATGAGGGAGCATGTCCAAAATGGAGTTTACAGACCATTTGGGTACTGGAACTGGAATGATAGCCTTGCTTGTCAGGTCAATGGTGTCAATGTTATGAACTCATACTTACATTACCTCCCTACCTATACCTATATACATCCATACATACCATACATACATGCATACATACATAAATACCATACATACATCATTGGCATCCCTCATAATTGACAATGATGGACACCAATGAAGTGTGTGTGTGTGTGTGTGTGTGTGTGTGTGTGTGTGTGTGTGTGTGTGTGTGTGTGTGTGTGTGTGTGTGTGTGTGTGTGTGTGTGTGTGTGTGTGTGTGTGTGTGTGTGTGTGTTGTGACATAAATGTATAGACAGACAAGCCTGTAGAAAAACATTTGGTTATCAATTTCTTGGTACTGACACAAAGTACTGCACCAGCTTTTGTTTGTTTTCCACTGCCGTAAATATGATTGTGTTGTTCAGCAGCTCACTTCTACCATCCGATTCATTGAAGTCGAGCATTTCCCTTGCCACAGTCTCCATGTTTTGTGCCCAGAGATTGTACTGCTCGTTGTATCCAACATTCACTTGAGCACATTTCGTAAAGAATCCTCCAATTCTAAGAGCCATAAGCAGAGGGTTCTGAGAAGATTTAACCACCCGGATGTCAGCTAGAATGCCCAACTGCTTTGGCCCATATTCTCGTGCAATATATACATTAGGCAAATTACTGCCATACTTTACAAGCTCCACTGCTGCTGTGACGTTCCCGGATGCGACCGCTTGAAACATTGCCGTGCGTCCCATTTTGTTTTGCGCATTGATTTCGGCGCCGGTGCTTACAAGAACCCGGATACAGTCCGCACCTCCGATGCCAGACTCTGCGGCGTAGTGAATAGGAGTGTTTCCATCGTCGTCACAAATGTTGGGACTCATGCCACGGTTGACAGCTAATTGAATTAGAGCAGGAAGCCCCTTGTTAGCAGCGACGTGAAAAACAGTACATCCACCCAGCGAGGGCAGTCTGTTTAGGTCAGCCCCGTAAGACACAAGCACCTCAGCTTTCTCGGTCGCTTCGCATGTAGAAGCAGCTGCTTCTAGCAGTAGATGGTCCATCAATTTCATTTCCCGGCTGTCATCATTGAACTCAGTCATCAAAAGAGCCTGCAATTAATTAGCCGGAGCAATATGTTTATAGACTGTTTTCTAATGGATACATCATACTAAAGATTTAGATAAACCTTGAGAGCGTTAGAGGTTCCATTAGTTGTAACGTAGTTCAGTAGCTGTAACTTGTGGCGTGCGACCACGTCAGGACACTCTTGACGCACCACGGCGAGAAGAGAGGCCGCGTCTTGACGTTCGCAGACGAGATAGAGTGGCCGGACGTCGTTTTGAGCGTTTATCTGGGATTCAAGATTGCCTCCCGATTGTAAGAGAAGTTGAAGACACTTGGGATCTACCGGGTCGTCTCCTAGCAACTGTAGCAAAATGACTGCTTCACTAAACGGCATCTAAATCATATTAGATTACATACAAGAAGGTGCAAAGGCGTATGAGATTCGTCATCTTTGGTGTTGACGTGGCTGGAATTCTGAGCTAGAAGCTCGGTAAGGGCTTCTTCTGGCGCTCGACACTTCGCAGCGATGTGAAGCGCGTTGCGTCCCCAGGCGTCTCTACTGTCAATCCTCAATCCTCTTGCAAGAAGTAGACGAACACCTGACAAGCATGGATAAATCAATTTGTAGATTTTTAGTCGTCTAGGATTGTCATGGTAACCTACCGTCTGCAAGGTTTGTTTCTGTTAGCTTATGACTGATCTCCAAAAGGGCGTGAAGTAGAGTCGATCCGTCCTCGTCCCTTTGCCGAATTTCCTCGTCATTTGCGTTTTGAAAACACTTGAAGTCACCACTGTTGCCTTGACGGATCGTTTCAATTAGCGATGATTGCCGTGGCACGAGGTCGTGGTGATGGCGCTCATCATTACTTCTGTTCATCGTTCGCGACGATTCTGTTGCTGGTATCGTGCAGAATACTCGTCACTCGACTGACTCGATCGAAGTGATGTTGCACTAAGAGCGACGTGGTAATTGGTCAACGTCACGGTTTCCCTATCTCGTCATGTTTGCGACAGGCCGCTGCTAAATTTGTTACATCAGCCAGCTGGCAGTGTATTTCAGAGTTTTTCCTAGCGAACCCTCGACTTTAGTTTTTAATTTGACCGGTCACGTGACAAAGTAAATCGGGTTTCATACTTTTATTTCTTCTACAGATAGCCTATGACATCTCATAGCGGATACTACAAGTCAAGTGGTGATGGCAGTCCTATTCAAATTAAAACTAGAGCTAACGTATACTAGTATACATCTCGCGGTAACTATGTAAAAGTAAACTCATGTAAACTGTGAATGTAGTGATAAAAAGGTCTGAATGACGTCACTTCCGTATTCTACTAGTGACCAAGGACGATAAGAGCGAAACATTTTCGAGTATATATCCGGGTCTTTAAATAATATATGCTGTTACCTTCGTTTGCTCGTGTCTGCGCATCCAATAGCTGCCACCGCAGCCACGTTAGCTACACCTGTTTCCTGTAACGGCAGCAACGTTCGAAATGACTAGGGAAATTTGTGTCAATTTATTGGACCAAAGAAAGAGGCAAATCAGCTAGCAACGGCAGCAACATCCGAAGCGACGACGTCCAACGGGAATGTCGAAATACCTACGACTTCAGACGCTACGGTACACAGGTTATCCTGGAATTTGTTTATTAGCTCACTTAATGTGCTCATTTTGTGTTTTCTCAGTCTATATTAATGGCGCTGTCCATGTTATTTTTTGGATTTTTTTTAATGGGATCCGAACAATTTCTGACGAATGGGACCCGAGCTGCACATGACATGATGTATATATATATATATATATATATATATATATATATATATATATATATATATATATATATATATATATATATCGCTATTGCGGCCTGCGATTGTTACGATGTCTTCGCCGACATATCTGCATTGAATATAGCAGTTGCAGCACCTCGCTTCTGCATTAATTGTGTATGTACGAGTGGTGATACGACCCAAAGCAACATGCTCATCAATTTGTAAATGCAATGAGTAATTGAAATGAGTAACTCAAACAATTGTAAGATGTCACAACAAGTTTGGAGTCGCTTCGTTGCTTCCTTCAATTTCTACAACTCGGATCCCATTCTCACGAAATGCGATTTGCTGCATGCACGCAAATTTTGCATGACATGCAGTTGATTTCCAAACATCCACGGCAGTATAGTTTATGACCCGTGAAGACGTTTCGGACAAGAACGAAAGCTGTACGTGTCCCTAACAAGCGTTCGCAAACCGAAGCGCATGCAATTGGAAGTAAATTTCTTATTACAATTGGGCTCCAGCCGATGACGGTTTGCGACCTCACAATTGTTGCAGATTACTGATTTGTGTAACCTTGGATTGCTTGTGTGTAGTCCCTCTTGCGCTATTCACTTTTACTAGACAATTTGGGGTCTAATACATGCAGTTTTTTTATAGGGGTTGTAATCAAAATTTTTTATACTAATGCACATTGCATATTTGGTAATAATTCCATCGGCAGAAAGTACTACGTCAACTTATTATACTTCCGAAAACTTGTCTTTCACTAGATTCATTAAGAAAATGAACGAAACGTTTTTCGTATTTGTACTGCAATAAAATTTAAGTCAGTTCCAAATAGTCTAACTGAATCTAGTGCATCCGACAAGTTTGCAATAAAGATGTTAGACAGATACGTTTTTTCTACAAGTATTCCCTTCCTCCGCCATAGTCTTACTTTCTATATACAGTAGATATACTAGTCGATAAAATGACTATATTGATCCAGTTCATAGCTGGTGATGTAAATAATCTTTCCCACTTTTTTCACTAATTTTGATGTTTGTTTTTCCGTCTTCGGTTCTTTAATTAAGCAATCCACACGCGTGTCAGGAAGTTCTTTTTACCTCGATGACATCTTGTCCTCCCTTAGAGCCATCGTCTTCTAAGAGGTCGTTATTTAATGCCAGCAAGTCCAACGTAATCCTCACATCTGACTTTCTGTTGAGAAAAGACTATAAGCTTAGTCTGTACGATTGCGTATATGTGCATGTATAGTACAATGTTTTACTGTCATTGACATGGGAGATGTATTCGGCAACATTTGGGTGACCACCTGGAAAGCAGGCCTGGTGACCACTGCAGTCTGCACACGCATTTCAAAACCATGTACGCATCGATACCCTTGTTCTATAGGTTTGTATTCTGTACTTGTAGAAATTTGATTTTCTCCGTAATCCGGTGTACAATCATGATGGAAATTTATTAGCTGCATGATGGCCGGTTGACTTGAAAAACCCGAGACACGCATTGTTGATATTAGATTTACGTGGATTATTTACTTGCAATCTGTGAGTCAAATTTTCACAGATATCTAAATGTTTCCAATAATAAATTTCAATATTTCGTAATATTTGCAGAGCGTTGTGGGCACGACAACAGCCGGGATCCCATTTGTCAGAAGTCTTGTGAGAATGAGATCCGAGCTGTGGAAATTCAAGGAAGCAATGGAGCGACTCCAAACTTGTTGTAACACATCTTACAATTGTTCGAAGTTACTTATTGTGTTTATAAAGCGATGAGCATGTTGTTTCGGGTCGCATACACAACGCAAATGGCGAACGATGCCAGTTCTATACTAAAAGCGAGGCGCTGCAACTGCTCTATTCAATGTAGATATGTCACGTCGTTGAAACAATCGAAGGCCGCAATAGCGTTAGAGCTCGGATCCCAAGATAACGGGAGTGAACACGTGGAAATATTTGTTAATACCTTAGCTTCGCCGAGCACAGGAATGGGTACTCAATTCGCGGAGTCGTCTACTTGGACAGAGCTCAGATCTGTTGTCCAGTATGTGGTGTGGTATGCGTTTAGGGTCAAACGATGTGGAAACTGACTTTGTTCGAGTTGTCAAACACTGTCGGCAAAAAGCGAAACCAAATTTTGTTCTCTCCGCTTAAAATATTTGTTGTAGTTGCATTGACATTCAACACTGTACTGTACTAGTAAAATAATTGGTCGCATCCGCTCTCGTGACATTGTTGCAGATACATGTACGTATACGTAAGTACAGCCATCCGGTAACAGCAGAGTAGTACCGCCCACATCTGTCTACCGCCGTGTCGTCACGCCACCTAGTACCCTAACCAGAGGCGCATGCGCGCCTCGGGTATTGATTGATTGAGACTTTATTTTACGACAAGACTCCATCGACACAGTGGCCGATCTTCCGGGAACCGTGCTTACAAGAAACTGTTTACTCTATTAATTACACTAAATCTAATCAAGCATACAGATATAGTTCCCTAGACGATATCTAAACACTACTCTATTTGAAATCGTTCTCAATGAGGAAGGGACCGAGTTCCAGAAACACACTGGGCCCGATAGAAGAAGGTACGGCGCAGGGCTTCAGTGTGCGGCCGTGAGAGGATGACTCCTGACGCTGAGAGACGCGTGCCATACGTGCTGCTGATGTCCGCCTTCTCGAATCGAAAACAAATTTCGCTGGGAGCCAGCGAATAGAAACCGCGATGAGCTAGAGATCCTAAGTAGAAAGCATGACGTGTCTTGCAGGTGCTCAGGCCATATTTTGCAAGGATAGGTGAAGTATTCAGTCACACCTATCGATTTCCTGCAAGCTGTCAAAACGGCAACATTGTACCACGTACATTGAGGTAGTAATCTAATCACAGCATCAAACGTGTACGCGGGGGACCTTCCTGTTTCCATCGGTCACAAATTCTACCAATACATGTAGTGGCGCTCAAAGCAATGACATTATTGGTTATTATTTCTCTAGGTATCAAAGTCTGTGAAGAGTGCATGGAAGATATGAGGGTCGAGCATTCAACATCATGCACTTCTTTATCTGCTGTGGATGCTAGTTAGTGTGACTGCCCAGTACGGTACCACTCATGACTTTCTTTAGCCGTCGATGCTCATCAAGGCCTCAATTTCATACCTAATGTCGACGCCATGCCTGTCCTGGTTGTGTACCATATATTTTCATTCCTCACGTCAGCCTGCATTTTCTGCTCTTCTACTCTGCATGAGTACAACAGGTGCATAAAGTTCGTGTGAACATCTAGTGCTACTAGCCACACAAAGAAGTCCATCGAAAGTCTTATAATTCCCTAAGGCATTTTTCATCATAGCTACGCGAAACAGGTTACGCCTCATTTGGCGATTTTTCGCAACAGCGAATTGGTGTGACGTGAAACTTTCTCTAACAAAATAGCAATTACATACTTGAAAATCTAGTCCAAACTGTTCGGTATTATTTGACTTACTTTTAAGTAGGCGCTGCACTATCCAAGTTGTCTAAGCACGTACCGTTGGACGTCGCAAGCTTACATGCCGCTTCCACTTCGAAATGATTTCATCACTCGTTTGGAGAAAGTAGCACGACATCTATATACTGTACCCTCAAGGCACACATTACACATCAACTGTCGTCTCGCTAGCGCCTGACTACATGTGTGTCGCCACTCAGTTGGCTGCATTGTTTCACTATCACCGTCTGTTATTCGTCTGTACAACTGTCATAATCAGACGCTAGAGACCTCATTTGCAGTGGGCAGGAAGAGACACGTTTGACCATTTGTCAGACTATCGTCACCTCACTGTCTATCCGGGTAATGTCCGGTACTCAGTCAATTGGATTTGAGGGCGTCGAAGGCGTCAGTCAGTCATCTCGTCATAGTCAAATGTCGCGGTCGGATTTCGTCCGACGCCACGACCGTTTTCATCGCAGACTTGCTCAGACCGATAGCAACCCCCTCGAGACGATAGAGTTAGCCACGCTCCCGAAGAACCGACGACGACTCATCCAGAGGCGTGCTGATTTGAAATCCGGCTCGAATTTGGTCAATTTCCTCCAGCAGAATGAACGCGTTAACCTCGCTTGGCTTGCCGAAGAGCTTCCTTCGTTTAGCAACCTAGATCTAACAGCTGCGAGTGACGGAACAACCCCGCTACAGGCACTACTCGAAACTCCAATCACAAAAAACGACCGTCAGTGGTTACGTCCAAGTAAGTGTCACTACTAGTCGGTAAAGTAATAAATTTTGTTACACGAATTTGTGTCTCAGTCGCAGAAATGCTCATTGCGCGCGGAGTCGTCGTCGAAGGACGGAACGAGCGTGGCCAGACGTCGCTCCACATTGCGGTTCAGAACAACGTTCCCACTGATTGTCTTCGCCTAGTGTTGGACAAGACAGCCGACGTCAACGCTCTCGACGCTAACTTCGTCACACCTCTTCAGCAAATGGTTTGCGTCTACAAGTCTGTCTAATGATTAATTAACATATCATGAAACTTTTTCACTTGTGCAGGTAACGAGTCAAAACGCCGTCGATCCCGCCTGTTTCCGTATGCTAATACGCTCGGGTGGGGATCTCGATCAGTTGTTCGGTGTGCAGCAGCGGGCATCTATTGTCCCTCCTCTTTATCGCCTCTGCGAGAGAGCTGAAGACTTCAAGTCGCTTTATGCAGTCGTTAAAGAAGAGATTCCCGACGTTCTGTGGTCAAACAAGGAGGGTATTCTCCATCATGCTGCCAAGCATGGATCAGAAGTCGCTATCAAGGTGACAATACTGATAGTAGCAAGGCAAATCGAGCTAACCCTGTATGACTAGCAGTTCTCTTGATGCATATTGCTTAAACGTTGTCTGCTGTTCTGTCATAAATTCGCAGTTGCGTCTCTTTGTCTACACTGTCCGTGGAGATCTGCTCTGTAAACTGTCTACTCGATCTGTCCGATGAGTATGTGCCTGATCATAATGTCATACCGTTCTAAGCACAAGCCTTTAAATTGTGAAGTCATCGACTTTATAATGTAACTAGAGTACTATGTACTGCTGTTGCTGCTATTACACAGTACTACTGCTGCATACGCTACTTTATATTGTTCAGTTGTGTTGCAGTGTAAGAATACAGTTTCATATATATTTTGTCATAGATTCTACTGGATGAGTTTGGTGAAGATCAAGAAATCATGCGATCGTTAGAAGTTCTCCTCTTGGAAGCGGCTGGTTCTACACGGGATGCTGAAGCAAAGGTCTCACATCTCATCTCTCTGAGTGATGACACCAAGGATCTCTCAGGACAATTGCTCGTGCATGCTGCTGCACAGCAAGGATCAGTCGTGTTGTTAGAGACGTTCTTGCGTTATGGACACGATCCCAATCTCTTAGACGCGGATGGCAATGCAGCCATCCACTATGCAGCATTGGTTAAGGGCAGCAATGGACCCGAGTCGATACATGTACTAGTCCAATATGGCGCCAATGTAAACTGTGTCAACAAGCAGGGAAGTCTACCAGTAAGCATAGCTCTATCGAGAGGAAACGCCGATCAAGTTCTAGTTCTGATGAAGCTCGGCAGTAACCTCCCCCCTTCATCGATCGCCAGAACTCTGAGCCTCTCGCAGATCGCTGTACTCGCTGATGACATGATCATCGAAGCATCACCCAATCCGCTCGAAGCGACACTAGAACTCGGAGCCTTCTTCAATAAATGCGCTCAAACGTCGAGTAAAAGCGAGTACAACAAACTGGCTCTAACTATGGAATCCAAAGCAACTCAGATGTTGGGATGTAGCAACATGCTGTCACGTGACGCAGTTTTCATTGCAATTTCAAACTCACAGATGAAGGTCCTTCCAATGTTGTATACAAAATACGTTTGCTAGATATCTACGTGCTTGTTTTGTTTCTCAGTTTTTAGCTCACCCTTGTATTCAATCCCGTTTGAAGGAAATCTGGTTGTCAACCCAGTATTGCAGTGACATGGGAATCCTTCAGTTTATCAAGTTATTTCTTGTCTGCATTTTGAGATACGTCCTTCTTCCGTTCTTCCTGCTCTTCTATGTCCTTCCAGTCCACGGTCGTCGCTACACACATCACATCAAACGTTTCCTGAAAGAATCGCCTCCGTGCATTCGACACGCAGTCGCCACTCTTCTCTACATCCTATTCATAGTCATGCTGGTCTATGACTCCTGCACAAATGCCAGTATGAAGAAGAGATGGACACTCCAGGCAATCGACTGCATCATTGTCGTCTATGTCACCAGCTTCGGTCTCTACCAAGTAACTCTTGGAGTCAGACAAGGATTCCGGACATACTTTTCATGCTGGAAGAACTTCATTGATATCTTTGTTGTCATAACGTTCGCCGGCTACTGCATATTCAGATTTCTCATCACAATGACAGCGGATCCCTCAATCGGACAAGTCGAATTGATTGGTTTTCGTGTCGTGCTCATTCTCTCGGGTCTGGCCACGTTCCTCGCCTCGTTGCGTCTGCTTGACTTCATCAAGGTGTATCCGAGAATGGGAACGGCGATTGTGTCACTCCAGCAGGTCGTCTGTGATGTTGCAGTATTCCTTCTCATTCTCATGATATTTGCTACCGCGTTTGCCCTCGGTATATCGAATGTCTACACGAGTGGCCGTTACACCGACAAATACGAGAATGCGGTCAGAACTTGCTTGAACACAACAATCCACGTGGACTTGTCTCGTCCCACCTCGGGATTATTCAACGAGACTCTCGATTTTGTGACACGAGATACGAATTCCATGTTTACGTTCGATTGTGTCCACAACGTGTTTGACTCTCTTTCTTCATCCCACAAGCCAGTTCCAGATGCTGTTGACGGGTTTGTTGCCACATTGACATCCTTCCTGCCGCTCTCTCATGTGCTTTGATTATAGATTTGTATTGACGATTGCAACGATGGTCTGGGCTCTGTTTGGACTCATCAATGCTGATGATTTTAATGCCGCAAGTCCTCTCGAAACAATAGTTGGAAAGGTGGGTATTGCTCTATGGCTGATGGTCGCCACCATCTCTCTGCTGATTATGTTCAGCATTGCAGTCACGAAGATCGTCCAGGTCAAGCAGGTAGAGCACAATTGTCTCACTGCTGACATTGCACCGGTGGATACAATTTGACTGGGTTGCAGGATCACATCGACATACACTGGAAGTTTGCTCAAGCGATCGTCATACACACCCACGAGACATCGCCCACAGTACCCCCACCTCTCAACATTCCATACACCATCGCACTAGCGATTGCATTCATATGCACTTGCTGTCTCAAAAAGGTACGAAAGCAATGCCAACTTAGCACTGCTTTGTTTCAATTGTTTATCGTCGACAGGCTGAGAGAGAAGACGATCTAGAGGAGGCAGACTGTGTTGCCGAATCAGCATCCGCTATGATTCAGAACTACAAACGTCAAGAAGCTGAGGAGCAAGACAGCGAACTCGCCAAGAAGGCCGACATCAAATCGATCAATCAGGTGAGATGCGTGTGTCTGTGAGAGTGACCTTGACAATCACAATTGGATCATACAATATGAATGGGTAAGGTAAGCCCATTAGGGAATCAGCTGCCTGTGACAAGCACAACATACAAACATATCCAAATGTTGGGTATTTCTCATAGAACCAAGACTAAACACTTCTTTTTAATGTTTTTCCTCAGCTCTCGTCCTCATTACCGTGGGAACTTAGAGGTGGCTGTGAAGGTCCATTGGGAGGATTTCTACAAAATGGCCGTTGTAGTAGGAAATTGGGTACACTTGTATGTCTTCGAATAATACAGTGTTCAATTAGTAACCCTGTTTAAATAGTAACCTGGGGTTTTGATCAGTTGAAAAATTGTAACTAACGGGTTACTATTCGAGGAAATGCAGTATGAGGATATTCAGTACTGCCACAGCTATCTTGCGAATAACAAGTATGGTGTACCGCATATCCTGGACACATGTCTGTTCAGCATAGGAATCAAGTCTGCATCCAGTACACTACCTGAAACTTGCCAGTTCGACCATTAGCGAGTTGTTTAATCAAACTTAGCAGCCAGGTAACTTATGCTAGGACATAAACATATGCTTCAGAATGATATCACTCGTTTGCTAGTTTGTATCTTTGCACATGCTCAGAGAGCCGCATTCGAAAATGTTAACCGATGCAGAGAGAAATGCTGGTTACTGCATGTTCAAATTGTGCTTGATGCTCAGGGTAGAAAGATAAAGATACGTTGGTGATTGAACACATTTTAGATGCAAGCACATTATCTAGGTTTACGGCGTTTGCTTGTCTACTTTCTCATTAAGTCATTGTAATACTACAGATCTGAGCCTCGAGTCTTTGACAGAAGTACTTGGTACCTACTTAGTCTCGCGTAGCCAGACCTTAACGAAGCCCTCAACATATAATTTATTTGGATCACACCGCATCTGGTGTAGTTCCCTTATAGGGGCAACATAAAACACACGCACATGCAGTCAAATGACATAACTAACACACAAAATCACTCAACCTACATGTAAAAATATTTCCATCTATCATATCCAATCCGTGTCCAGGATAACTACGTCTAATTATTAGCAATGGTAGTCCTCTCACAAGTTCATTTCTTGATTGTGTTGTCCATTTAAGGAATTTAGCCTGTAGTATTTTCATCTTAACAGATGCCTCAACAAATCCAGGAATTCTTTCCACCATAGAGTCTCATTGTCTCATACCAAGCCCACGACGAATACCTTTTCGATACGCTGTGTTAACAGACGTCTCTACTAGACTTCTTTCAAAGTTCCATAAATGACTTCTGTATGCAAGAACTGGAAATAGTTGACTTTCCATGACACAATATATTTGGAACAACTCCCACCAAGTCGGCTAATGACACCATTCACAGCAGCATAAAGTTTGCCTCCAATGTTTTCTGTAACATACAGTAATCAATCATGATGACACCCAAGTGTGTTATTTCCTCCTTGTTTGGTAATCTACTGCCATTGAGAAAAATGTCTAATTCACAGTTTTGTTGTACAATACCAGATCTTTTACAATATCAGGCATTTGTATTAGATAATTTAAGATATCGGATATATGCACCGGATTTCCTAAGATATTTGGTACTAGCTGTACACCAGATTTCCTGCTACTGACAGATGTAACAGCAGATTGGGTACGTCTGTACAAGATTTCCTAGGAGAATAAGTACAGCTCTAGAAAATCGGGTAGGGTCTGTCAGTAGCAGGAATCTGGTACGCCGTGCTGAATATCCTAGAAAATCTGGCTGCAGCACAGTTACGGTACGACTCTTTGAGCATGTGCAAAGATATCAGCTCGCAAAATGGGTGATATCGTCCAGAAGCATGCAGCTAGTATACGTTTATGTCCCAGCATAAGTTACTGGCTGCTAAGTTTGATAGAAACAACTCGCTGATGATAGTCGAACTGGCAAGTTTCAGCTAGGTACACACTCACCGTCACTGCACTAGATACTGACTCGATTTCCTAGCCTGAACAGAATATTCGGTACACCATACTTGTTATTCACATACCTAATTTCTTACTGCACCGGATTTCCTACAGCTGTACGTATTCTTTTAGGAAATTTGGTACAGCTGTACCCAATGTCTGGGGGTACCCAGTCTGCTGTTACACCAATGTACAGCAGTGTCACACTTTACTAAATAAACCAATTTATTACTTCATTAAATTAAAACATTATTAAAACAAAATATAAATATTAAATTAACAATTAAAAAGTGTGAAATTGAATTAGTGATTATGCATGAGACAGGGATGGTCAAGGCCACGGTCCACAGTTTCTTATGCTTGCGACATCCTCATGTTTTGGTCGGACAAATGTCAGATGTCCAACTGTTATATTGTGGTCTGGTTACACTGTGGCAATAAAGTATCAATTGCTGCAGACACAATTCTTCTCATGCCAGTAGCTGAAAACGCTAAATCACGTGACAATTATTTCTCTTTTCTTTCGAGTCAAATAATGTCTACCAATTTACACGGAATCATCAGTCCAGACTCCAAGGTCCTTTTTGTCTATACCAATTTCTATGTAATTTCCAACAGCAAAAATCACTGGAAATTATTACAACAGCACAAATCATAGAAAAATTAGAAATAAACCGAATTTGCAATATTCATAAATTGAGTGTCTTTTTTAGCGTTTGCTATCACTGGAGAGCACTCTGTGTTCATGGTCCACAAATCGGAAATTGGATTTCAGCGATTCAGGGGCAATATCTGCCGACATTGACAGTATGAATCCGAGCAGGTGTACGACCTCGGACGGCGACACCTACGCCATTCCATCCGTCGTCTGCCAACAACTGCTAGAGATGATGAAATCGTTGCATCATGTCGTTGGTACACTAGACAGGAGATTAAACGGTATCGAGACACGAATGCATTCACGGGACCATTCGAAAGAACCTTTCCGCGATGAAGTTTTCTAAATGCAGTAAAATTCACATAATCGGATGGATGTACACAAAGGTACGTAACGAGCTGTACGATACATGACTGACAACAATAAATTATCTCAGCTGTTGTAATATATTTTGGAATATGATGTCTTAGCTTTCGATCTCAATTTGATATCAAAATGTACAGTTACTTTTTGTGCAAGCTTTAGTTATTGGGTAGTCGGTCTATTCAATTTTACAATTTAATATTCATGTTTCTAATCTGTCATTCTAGTTTTATTTTTGTTTTCTAATTTTTAATGTTTAAAATACAGTTATTTAAAATGTGCTTACTTTTTCAATTTTTAAAATTGTACATTGATCAAGGCATGCATGGTGTGCAGCACAAAAGGGGCATAAAAGTTAAACGTTCAAAGTCAAATCTTATAATGCAAAAATTAGAAATTAATTAAAACTTAAAATTTAAAAAATTAAAGCACAAAAAATAAGATTGAAAATTTAAATTTTAAAGATTAATTTTTTTAAAATAACTGATTTAGATTAGAAATTAGAAAACTAAAACTAAAAACTAGAAAGTCAAAATTATAAACATGAATATTACAATGCAAAAAAATCAAATGGCCCAACTATCCACTGACCTTCCATGCTGTCAGACATGCTACCATTCAGAACTCTCGATGTAACTTAATGAGACAACTTCAACGACATCCATTTATTGCAATATATATTTCATGTTATGACGCCAGTTATTCCCTTTATTTGAAAACGCAACTGAACCCTTGTAACAAAAGCTATGGTATTTTCGTTCTATTACAAAGAGTACTACCAGCATTCTGTACATAGGGCTACCTGTCCTTTGCGATACTTCCTACAGGGGCACAAGCGTAGTTGTGTAGGTGAAGAGCCGACGCAACTAAACAGCATTGGTACGGACTGAAGGAAACAAGACCAGTTGGTGTCGTCAAACGATGGAACGGTGATCGACTTCTGGTTAGTGAAACTGGTGCATGTCACTTGGGACCTGTAGACAGAGGCAAGTGAGAGTAATTTTGCCGTCAGAGAGACAGATGTGATACTTACATCTTAAAGGCATTTGCGTTATTGACGGCATGAAATAGCTCAGGTTCACACACCAGACCTACGAATCAGACTTCTACAGAACACATTTGAAACACACGATGTCTATACAGTTAAGAATTCTCTGTTCCCTCGTTTAAACGTCGCACTATAAAGAGAGCTGAAAACAAGCACACTGCCCCCAAATAAACAGAGAATGACAGTGAGAGGTAAGGCCACATCAACTCCATTTGCTGTTTAATGTGGTCCAACTGACCTAGAATATTGTTGCCAGAACAAAATAAAATTACCTCATTAAGTCAAGTGGCTTATGTGACGCATGCATATTTCTCAAGCACATGGCTTGGTCAAGTGTCACCATCAAACAGGGTGGGAAGGTTTTAGTGAAGCACAAGGTAGTCAAGTGTGAAAGGGAAGCTGTACTTGGTGACTTGCTGCAGAACAAATACTCTATGTCTAAGGCTTGCGTCAAGGAAGTAAAGGTTTGTCACATCCCCAAATTCACAGATCATGTTGATTCTGTCCCTTTGGATGCCCCCCTCCCCGTATAGCCCTGTAGTGACTATGGTGCGACTGTTTTGTTTGCGTTGAAGAAAGTGATCAAATGTCGATGTCTCGGATGGCAGCCAGAAACAGCTTTGAGGTGCTGACAACTTCAAAAAAGAGAATTTACATGGGTGGTTCTTTCCTTGTTTTTACAAGACGACCGATCCTATGACAGCCTACAGTTGGCATGTGAAACAACAAATCAAGATGACGTGGCCAAATGCACAAGTAGTCTGTATTGATGAGTACAAGAAGTACCTATTGCTATTTTAGTTTAGGCAGGTAGGCATTGAATAGAAGCAGTTGAATAAAATAAGTCCGTTGCTGCAAGAAATAAACGCCTCGCCAATAAACGACACATCGTTATGAAGACTAAAAGCAATCATCGTGATGTTCAAATAAGAAAATAAGTATTTTCTCATCCAGAAAACAATAGATAGCCAACTGCTTCCACCAGTGTTTCTGTCACACACACACACACACACACACACACACACACACACACACACCGCACACACGCACGCACACACACACCACACACACGCACACACACACACACCACACACGCATGCACACACACACACACACACACACACACACACACACACACACACACACACACACACACACACACACACACACACACCATTGGTGACTTTAATCAGTTAGGGGTCATCCATTCTTGGGCATTTTCAAGAGCATACTACAAAGCATACGCTAAGCGGGGAGGATAGCACTTGCTGTATACTTTTGTAAAAGTTTGTAGATGCACGGCCTGTTATTGACTGAAGGTGAACAAAACTACCAGTTCTTTACAAACTCATATTAAACATTTTAACAGTACTAACTACTGTACCCTATTTCTACTCCTAGAGGGCCTTCTTGAATATCCTGGTTTCTAGCTACCACATCCGGGTGTATTAGTGCATACGTTTTGTATGCTTGTGAGAATGCCAAAATAAGATGGACGACCCTTTAGAGTACCCGCAATCTTTATAGTTAGCAGAATTTTGCTTAACTAAATTGTGCTGAGACAAAATGATAGACAAACAGACACACAGACTGGCAAAGTACTATAATCATTGAAGAGCATGCATGTCAAGGGTTACTTACATAGACAAAGGTGCCTCGTCAACGACAAATCAAATGAGGCCAATACACTAACCCCATTCTCTGGAGACTATGACCCATTCACTATGCTGTTCGAAAGCACGTGGATTGACAAGCTACTACTACTGTATGTGAGCATTTAATATCATACCATTCTCCTGGCATACGTCTCTGCATGATTGTCCTTTTCTCGAAATGTATGTGTCAAGTACAGATTCGGGAGGCCAACGATGTTCGGGATCACAAAAATCCTACACACATAATAATGCATTTGCGGACGCTACACAAACATGCTTTGTCGTGCAGTACTTGGTTCCCTACGTATGTTGAAATCCTTTCCAAGAAGCCCATGTGAGTAAATTCATATGGCAGATACGGATCGGCCTATGGAATAAAATTACAAAAATTGAATCTAAACATTTGCTGCACCCAATGAACCAACAAATCACAATGCACACACACACACACACACACACACACACACACACACACACACACACACACACACACACACACACACACACAAATGGACAAATGCCTAGCCCAATGACGTCAACCTTAAGGTTAGTTGCGGAGATAGCTCCCCCTGCTTCTAGATACAGGGTCTCCATGCGCTATGTGGAGGCTTAGGGCCAGAGTCATCCAGGGGCACTGACTATGGCACAGCTTTGGGACTGGACACCAAGGCCCACACGTACTCGCCTGCTGCATGATGTTTGGCCCAAGCCAGCAGTCATGTCCACCCCAGTCAATGACCAGGTATTCATTTATACTCCTGAGTCGAGAGAAGCAATTGTGTGTAAGTTTCTTGCTTAAGGAAATTATGCCATAGTTCTCCGAACCTGCAACCCTGCAATGTCCCGAATGTTTTCATTCTCCAAATGCACTCTAACCAACTGAGCAATTGCACCACACACACACACACACACACACACGCGCGCGCACGCGCATACTCACGTGCACATACACACACGTGCACATACACACACGTGCACATACACACACACACACGCACATACACACACACACGCACATACACACACGCGCGTGCACACACACACATTGTGCACATACACACACGCGCGCACACACACACACACACACACACACACACACACACAGACAGACAGACAAACAGACAGACAGAAGCAGACATAAGTAGTTGGGTTTTGTTGTGTGGCCCATTGTGGGCTTTCGGACTGGTATTTGGACAATTAGACTGTAATGGTGCTGATGTATGAAAATATATGTATTGACAGACAGACACAGACAGACACCACACACACACACACACACACACACACACACACACACACACAGTCATGATAACCAAAGAAACAGCAATACATACAACAACAAACATGCAGTCGATTACCCTCGTGTTCAACATCTCTTCCATCGCTCGTTTGACCGCTTTCGTATCACTCACATCGACTGTATAAACGTGAGGCTTACCGATAAATACTTCGGCATACGGATGTTGTGACGTCAACTACACAGAAATGGTAGCCTACAGCAATACACCAGACACACACACATTGTTGAGACATTACAGCACGAAGTGTCGGCTTCTGCTTGAAAAACTTGGTATTCTCCCGATTATGCGGAGGATCAAACTAAATCAGAACCACTAGTCACTAATTAATTTATGTATTTATTTATTAACAACAAGTATTAACAATAATTAATTAACAATTAATTAATTAAGAAATCAAGAGTAGAACCTTGGGGTTTAGGAAAAAGCAGCCATTTGCTATCGCTTCCAGTGGAGCCGGTCCTTCGTATGGAAACCCGAGACCAACAAACACCTAAATATTCACATCAGTTTACAAAGCGTCGTCGTGCCTTGGACTCCAGCAGTGTGTGCAAAATTAGTCAGGTATTGGTTTTCATACAAAACATACCTTAGTGTCATAGAGAAGGTTCTGAATACCATTTCTATCTAACACACCGTGGTTTATGACGTAGTCTGGAATAAGGGAAGGATCCAATGAAGCACTCTACAACAATCACACTCACATACGTAATCACGTAGACATAATAAACGAACACCAAGTTACCTTAGTGGTTCCAACTGTTGCATGAATTTCAGCATACTGATTGATGATGTCGAGAAAAGCACGACTATCCTATACGTACAATGCAAAGGTATATAAGTATGTGATAAGGTTTTCGCTAGAGGCAGCAATGCCAGTGTAATGAAACATTTGGTCCACCATCTAAAGTCCCCTGGACCAGATTGGCTGGCCCATTCTAGAGCATGAAATAACAGCCAGCCATCAACCAATGGTCGAGCAAACGACGCCCTTGGCCGACCAATTGAGGAGACTGCATGGCCATTTGACATGATATTGATGACTTTTAATTTTCCACGGAAAACCTATCATCATCAGGGGGGCCTTCCACACAATGTGAAAATAGTAACACTCTCTACATGCACAATCTACTCTGTAAGACAGTCACTCCTAACAGTAAATAAAACATGAACACTCAAAAGAGTTTCCACCATCAGAGTACAAGCACATGTACACAGACAAACACCTATGGTCTGTTTGTGTTTGACTTTTAACACAGGAAGAGCTAATGTAGCTGTGGTACATTGTAGCAGGCGTGCTACAGTATTTATGGTACCAGTAGGTTTTTATCGTTCTTGTGTTGTGTATACCTTAGCAGATCTTGAAATCCTTATTTCAGGGTCAGCATTCTGTTTGGGCGTACAGAACAGTCCAAGCCCATTATGTTGCCTCTTGGCCCATTTGGTCCAGCTGACTATTCTCAACTAAACAGGCATCTAGACCACCAAACTCATTTCTACGTTACTGGGACGTTGTGAAGTCAAATGTAGCGTAAAATTTTCGTCAATCACTCACGTAATAATGAATACTGTATTTCTTCAATTCCACTCCACCCTCATTTAAACGCCACAGCTGAGAGCACAGTTCGCACCATAACTATTGAGACTGTTCCAGTTTCGTACAGTCTTGCCGAAATTCGTGTAAATTTAGAATAAGGCTACAAACTAACACACCAAATAGCAAGAAACACATGCCATGCATACAAAAGCATCTATTCTGAGTCATTACGCAGCTGAGTTAGATCGTTGTCATCAGCTAGATGTCTAAGATTGGAAAGCTGTCTGCGCCACCGCCATGACAGCTGACAGAACACAATCTTCAGCACACCTTACAATTGTATCGTAACTCTCGTCGTATTTGGGTTCTTGTAGACAGTAAACCAACATCTGTTGTTACGACTAGCAAAACAAAACTAAACGTGTGAGGACGCATTAGCACCAGCGGTGTAATGGATTTAGTGAGAACCTCAACTCAACTCTGTATCAATCCATCCTACATGAGAGTTTGTTTGAAACTGCAAATGCTTTCTATCCCAATGGTTGGAAGCTAGAACAGGACAATGCACCAGCTGACAAGTCTAGAGGAACGAAAGATTGATTTTCAGCTAGCAGAAACGTTCACATTATTGACTGGTCTGTCAACTCACCGGACCTGATGCCAATGGAAAATTTATGGAGTTGGATGAAACGCGAAGTATACAAGAAGCGACCAAAGAACAATACAGAACTGGAAGCCGGGATACTAAACGTGTGGGAGGGTCTTAGGCAATCGATATCCAAAACTATTTTACACATTTACGATAGCTGTCTAGATCAATGTATTGCAAACGTTGGAGGTCGCACTAAAATATTGACAGCGCAAACTTTTGTCATTGGTCTCACTCTTGCACAGTTTCTAGACATTGCTATTGAATAACAGACAAATCTAGAAAATCATCTCTCCTACTCTGAAAGCAAACGAATGTTTTCGCAGACAGCTGCTAGAAAAAGTTGGCGCCATGTGTGACACGCTCCCGCCGAAAGAGTCTCAATAATTATGACATGAACTGTATATAAGTGCCACCCTTGAATAAATGCCACATTTCATCTATTGCTCAAAGCTTGAAGGAAAAATCACACACCGTCTTTGGATGCATCTGAGAGGCAGACGTTGCTTTAGACTACTGGGCTACTGTTTCACCACTGGTCTCAAAGTGTAAAATGTGTACCAGTATCCTAGGTGTTGTTCTCTTGAAAATGTATCAAACCTACAACGTGTACACTCGTAATGCACAGCTAGATTAAAGAAACACTCCGGAGAACTCCGCAGCTTTAGTGCGCAGCCGAAATAGTGAGGTCTGGTGATCGAGGAAGTTCGTGGAAAGTGTTGCTGCGTACTGATGAGTGCTTCGTAAACTGTCAGAACGCGGTCGACAACAGCATCCATTCCCTTTAACGGCAAATAATCTCACAAAACGCCAATTCTCTCGATTGTTGCCAGATGGAATCACATCACACAAAAAGATCAGTTTGTACACAGTCTGACAGTAGCACGACGGTTTCCACCATTCTTCGAGCGACGGAAACAACAGAGAGACCATTTCCGGGAACGTGATTATATCAGTAAAGCCCACATGATCTGATGGCGTGCAAAAACGCTTCATTTGGAAGACGAAACTCTTGAAATGGCCCCGTCAGTGTTTATTTCTTAACGTTCTTAATGGACATCTGTTGGGTTTGCTCTGAGATAGCGCCCAGATACCCAACTTGGTTAGTATAGATTTCCCATTAGCTAGCAAAGGCAGAGCCAGCAGCTAGTGCATATCTCCGGAATGCTCCTTTAGGAGTCTTTAAAAATAAACGCTGCCCTTGAATAAATGCTGACCTTGTTTGAACGCTGCAGTTGAAGTCGAGGCTAATAGATAAACACTGCAGCCTTTCATTAAAGAAATACGGTATACAAACCTGCAGCTTGTAAAGCATTAGACACAGAACAATATCAGTCATAACCAGCCGGCGACTACGATCCGTTCTTGGGCTAAAAGCCTGTTATACAATCATTCAGCAAGACTCCATGAGTACAACACGCTATACAAAGCATTCTTCAGCAAGCGCGTACTTCTTGTGCAAGGCATTCTATAACACGTATACTCCGCGTGTAAGGCATTACAAGAACAACGCCGCCATGCTTGCACACGTGATACACTAACAAACTGTACTCACGGATTATACATGTCTATTGGCATAGCTGAGAGACACAGAACAGAAATCATATCTCCCTGTAAACTTTTTACATTTAGGTGGACAATTTGACATGGAGGACACTTTGGGCCAAATGCCGACGAAATAGACTGTCCTTTGGGCTTTGGGATGGGAGACGATTTGTTCTGTTACACCGGCATTTTGCCCAATTGGGAAAGGCTGACTCGTGGCTGGTTAAGATAAAAATTGTCAAAATTTTCTGCATTGGTCACCTACACCAAGTTTACTCTGTCCACTGCTTCCAAATACAAGCCTCAGGGCTTGAATTACATAGTGGAATGCAATAAGCTTGTTTGTGTACCAGGGCTAACAATATCAGTCTAAATAGTTAATGTTGTCATTTGACAAGTTTCCAAAAATTTTTAGGTCATCAAAATTTAGTCTAGGATCTCATGTCGATATCAATCATGGGGTTTAGTATTACCACCATTTAGTTTACAAAAATTAGGATTATTGATGTTGGGATTTCTGAGCATGCAACGGTACATGGGAGTTTTAGCTGCGTAGATTTGACAGCTACTAGGACTGTCCAGCGAGGGTGTTAGCCGATTTGATTTGATTAGCAAGCTATTGCCATCATTTCTTAAAACTCTTTTTCTATTTGGCATTCTAAAATTCAGTGCAGCGCAAGCATCCAGCGCAGTATTCTGTACTCCACAATGGCATGCAACCAAAGTATCCAATGCCAATGGAAACAACGTGTTGCAGAGTTACTGACTGTAGAAATCTTTGAGGGGGCATGGAAGACAATAGTGATCGCTAATTGACTTAGTGTGTGTACAGGATTTACCATTGTCTGCACTTCTTCACGTGCTCTCTTAAACTTCATGCCTTTACGCTGTTGGAATCCTGAGATGCAGCAGTTGTTCTACGGATCGCGTTTGATATAGACATGCCTCTCGCACTCCCAGTTTCATTATCCGGGATATGACCAGTTTGTCAACTTACACTGCTGGTGTATTTACAATGTTAGTCGTCAGTTGTAAAATTTTAACTCGGCAAATGGCGACTTGATGACCTATTTTTCGAGCCCTGGACTGTACTACATATCGTACTTGCAGAGAGGAATATAATGCCCGGACACTGGACATTGTCCCGTCAAAACAAGGCCATATATTGTGTTGTCCGTACATTGGTTACTCGAACGGTCACACCCAAATGGCATGATCCAGACACTCATAAGTCAGACTATGTGCACTATAAAGCCTGGTTCACAATATTGACGCCGACGTCGACGCTGGAATAGAAATGAATCCTATTCCAGCGTCGATGTCGGCGTCAACATCAAAGGATGCCGCCGATGTCGAGGAGGTTTCTTTGAAGTTTGGCGCTCAGCTGAGCGTCGGCATCATATTGTGAACCAGGCTTCAGAGAGTATGTTTTCTTGTGGTACATCTACTATCTTTCTATCCCTGGTAGAGTGAGTAATGAGGTACAGGTCACACCAGGTGTGCTCATTAAAGCATGTTACAACAATTTATCTTAAGTGGTTCCAGTTGATGATCAGTTGATCTGGCAGGATAATTGAATAATAACCATTTCTATTTGGCTAATATGTCCTTGATTTGCAAAAAGTGTTATCTTTTAGTTTCCTTTGTAGAAAGGGCTTAAATAATTTACTAATCAGATGCCAGACCTGGTGGTTTCTAACGATTCGAGATCACGAAGGACCAAAAATCAGCAGAGATATTACAGATTTTCAAAGTTCACACTCATTCGGTCATAGACAGTAAGCTTTTGTGCGAAGTGGTGAGGCAGGTTACTGAGACACTAGTTGCCATAAAATACAATTTTCCACCTAGAATGCACATAGCACGGCACCAAATATGAGGACATGAATTGGTAGAAACATCGTCCCCAAGACAGTAATCAAACATCCTGATTTGTGAATGTTTTCTTTCTTGTCATTGTCAAACTTGTTGAAGCCATAGCAGTAACTGCTGTTTCTTCAAAAATTCCAGTCGTTCTAGAAAGATTCTAAACGGTTTCTTTCAAGAAGCCCCCTTGGCAAACTATTCTGTCAGCACACTAAGTAACTATGCAGAAAAGGTGACTACCAATTTAGTATGCCTTGATAATAAATGAAAGAGCAACTAGGTTGGTGTGACACCAAAACTTCTTTGTCATATAATTGCCTTTCTTGACACCGGTGACCCAAACATGGCAAAGAAAACCTAATGTTCAAACTTCTGAGCAAGATAGTGAAGACTAGAATGTTGATGGTAATGTAGAGGTTAGAGAAGCTATAGAAGCTCTTGCTGTTCGTTTTGCCAAACCATTAGAAAGCATAGGGGTTAATTAATATTCTTGCTCTTCATGTTGAGGAGGTAGTGCCTTATGCTAGAAAATATCTGCACATCAGCAAGGTGTGCTATGAGCCTGTGTGGTACATACTTCACACCTGTCCAGACATATAATAGTAGTCTTCCCTTTACTACCACACATGTTGAAAAGATGTTTTCGTCGCTGAAACTGATCAAGACAGACCGGCGCACCAACATGAGCAACACCACCTTGTCTGACCTTATGGAAGTATACCATGAAGGACCATCACTTCAATACTTTCACGCTGAAGCCACTATTCAGCTGTTGTGGGAACAATGCAAGACCGACTGCTGTCCTAATCAAGGTTGCAGAAAGCAATACAGAGCAAGGAAAACTGGAGAGTAGACCCAAGACGATAGCACTAGCTGCTTTAGTTTAGATGACTGGGAAGTACGTGTGGCATAATCCTCTAAGACCGCGTCTACAAACAGTTTGTCAGAAGGTCTGACTGAATAAGATTTTGCACATGGTTGTGCTAGGTTTGCCTGTTAATGTTCTGCTATTGTCTTATAATTACAGTGCACTTTCAAGTTTGCCTTTTGAGGTTCCATAATTTTTTTCACTTTATTGTAATGCAATAAAAGATTGCCTTGCAGGTATGTTGTCTTAAAGTTGTTCTGGTTATTGTCATGCTTTGTATATATGTCAAATACTAGAAATAAAGTGTTGTTTGTGGTCTCAAAATTTATAGAATGGGTGTGGTCTAAATGGGCGTGCATTTGGCAAACCTTTGTCCGGACAAAAAAATTTCCTTATATTCTGCTCTGTACTTGTGTGTGTGTGTGTGTGTGTGTGTGTGTGTGTGTGTGTGTGTGTGTGTGTGTGTGTGTGTGTGTGTGTGTGTGTGTGTGTGTGTGTGTGTGTGTGTGTGTGTTCATGTGCGTGCACATCATACCCAAAGTCCAAAGTAGTACCTTCCACATGTCGAGTTCTTTTCCATATACCAAAGCCTGCCTTTTCTTTACTCTTTTATCCATACTCGTCATTTTGTGATCCACAATGAAACCAAGAAAAGAGTTATCGGGAGAGTGAGCTACACACAAATAAACGAACTCAACTCAACATGCACCATCAAACGTCACCATTAGTCTTACGAAACATTGTCCAAAACTGACGAGGATTGAAATTCCAGTTTCCCCAAACTGTTCCCCATTCTCCATGCTCACCCGGTCGTTTATAGCTGGCAAGATTGAACTCGGGCTCTGTGCCAAATGAGTCTAAAACCCGAAATCGACACCTACGAATAATATATATATATATATATATATATATATATATATATACACACGTAAATACAACAAATGACCAACAAACACAAAGCTATTAGACAATGCTCTCCACAAGTACTAGACTGTCGATGAAGCATTCCAAAAACATACCGTACTGCTTCTAACATTTCTTCGAGACTAAGACTTTATGAGGCTTTAAAAATATTAATTTTTCATATTTTTTAAAATCACAATTTTTCAAGGTTTGATGCACGATATTAGTCATTTTTGATTTAATTATTTGTTTAATTAATCATTCTACCAAAGTGATTTAATTCTCTAAACGGTTCAGTGATGCTCAGCACAATACTGCAGCAAAAGATTTTTGGCAGTTGACTCTCTACACAAGCAGTACATCGCATGGGAAGTTGTACTGGCATTTTGCATTGAAAGCAAAAGTCGTAGCTGAGAAGACAAGTCCCTTTTGTGTCAAGCTGGCTCAAGTCAGCTCAGCGCCACAGCATCGCGTAAACATGGACGATGCTGGCTAACGGCCAGTCGTGCGTGGTATTCAACAAGACAGCGAGATCAGGGCAAAGATGTTGTATACCTTGTTGATTTGTGGGGCAAAGACAGCATACAGGTCCAAATACAAGGACGCACAAGAAACAGAGAAGTGTATGAGAAGTTAGCAGCAAAACGTCAGCAGCTTGCAGCAAATTCATGATCAAGGAAAGGCTTCACAAGCATTTCTACTGTACACATGATCATACATTCAGTGTGCGATATTAATTAACGGTCGATCATCAGACACTTGTCCAACCAATCATGGTCATGTCCAGCCGCACTTACCAAAAGGTCAGCACATATGTCCAGGCATGCAGCAAGGGTGGCCATTTGGATGTCTAATAACGCAGACGATTGTGTTTCTTGTTCGAGTATATGACATGACTACAGTTGTGACTCTCATGGGTTGGCATAGTCTAAATGTTGCGTAACGCTACAAGCAGAAAATGTAACATGTTGACAGTGCTGAAGTGAGTTTCTTGTTGTGCAGCGTCTCTGCCTTGTTGCACACACAAAGTTTACCATTACTTTTATGAAAATATGCACGCATACTTTATATTCATAAAATATTTAGATTTATAATACATTAAAAGAATCATTAATACTACAGTGTGTAAAACAACGGCTAAACATCTGACGTTTACTGGTCATTTATCTGGCCTTTATGATTTCGCCGGACATTTTTGTCCGGTGGGGTAGTGTCAGGTGTCGAAGAACTTATGTGCAACTCAGAGTCTTTGAGAGAGATCAACGGCCCTGGTGCAACCCAAACGTACAACCCGCATCCTTGCACATCCCAGTGTCATATCCACAATCGCTGTTTCTGGAGGTCGTGCAAGCAGACAGCAACATGGCATATCAGGTATACAAGTGTCAGGCATCACATCCCGTATATGCATGCCTACACATCAACAACATATGCTGAGGCTACGAGGGTTACGTACGGCTCTGACCTGGTACTGAATGGCTGGCTCTGAGCTGGTACTGATGGCTAGCTCTGGAATGCAACAAATGCAGCATTCAGCTACGTGCCATACGTTTGAGTCACACCGTGTCTTTAGGAAACTCACTGACACTTGCGTGCAGCGTTATCTGTAGTGCACTGGTGTGCAGCGGTTGCAGGATCCTAAAGGTGATTACGTTGACAGGATAGCACAAAGTCACTCAACTATAGGTAGACTTCCATTAGCATAGCATAGGGTTCATTGAAAGATTGCATGTTCCAACGTCTACATATGCCACAGATGAAGAGGGGATGATGATGCCAAAACTGACTGGGTAATAAACAGTATTCACTATTATAACAATTAGCTATTGAATTGTCCAACAAGACGTTTTTAATTAACGTCCGACAAATTTTAAATTGACAAGACATTGTGCCCAGTAGTCAGTCAATGGCTTTAGCACTGATATTACTATGTCATTGCAGCAGTCAAACAAGAATGTCTGATAACTTTTCGTGAAAGTCCGGTTAACCACGAGTCCATCCTGCACTGACATAGCTCGCAACAAGACACACCCACTAACTGAGCTGGCTCAACTCGGCTCAGTTTGGAACTAAGCTTGAGAGAGAAAGGTAAAAATCTCCCAGTAAGGTGGCTAACCCTATCAACCAGTGGCATTGCAATGCAGATTCAAACTAATATAGCACACACGACCACGCATAAACTATGCACACCCTATTGAATCAACACAGGCTCACAACAGTGACATTACTTACTTAAATTGAATGAAGTTTGCACCAACGGCTTTCTTGAATTGACGCAATCCAACAATGTCAATAAATATTATATCAAACTGGTCAGACGAACTGTGATCCGGACATGGAGCAACTTTAGAACGCCGAAAATACCTAAAATAAAACAAAGTTATACCAAACTAGGTGAGCAACCCATTCTTCAACAGAAAAGATTATTTCACTTAGTTCTCTGTTGGCAAATGTTTATAAAAGTAAAAATATTTAGCAAACGCTTTTGAATATACGAAATGTCTGTACAGCATTCCTTGGAATGACAGGAAGTGTTTGTTGAAAATCGTTTGCAAGAAGAACAGTACCACTCCCAAAATGTTCCTGTTTTGCAATGTCTCTGAGAGTTCAATCCAAAGCCACATTATAATAATACCAAACATAAACCGAATGTGGTGGATAAATCTCTTTAACTGATGATGCTATCAAACATCAAGACTGCTCTGTTTCAGGTACATGCCAAGTTTCATGAATATATGCAATGTCAACGTCTGTATGATGTGTACAAATGTAACAACATTATAAGATGACAAAACAGCTCAACTAGCTGAGTGCTATAATAAAAGAGTATTATTTAAACACCTCCAATGCAGCAAAAATTGCCTCAAAGTCATCCTGAAATGGTGACGTGAAAATCGTCAAGCATTCTAACCATTAATAAGATGGTCACATCGTTGACCAAGTTTGACCTCCATCGGGGCTTTAGTGTGGCCACGATTACCCGACATATGCAAAGTCAACTATTTTATATACTGTAAATCCACAAATTTTCGTATGCATTTTATTTTCGTATTGTTCGTAACTCCTAAATGTACTAAATTAAAGTGTATACTAAAATTTTTCTTAAATGACAAATTGATATTACTAATAGCAATTAGCAATGTTGATGATGTACCACAACACAATATCTAACTAAACAATACACTGGTTCTAAACTAAATCTAACTAAACAATACACCTTTTCTGCTAGTTCTACCATTTCCTCGGGCCGTTGCTTCGACACTCGTAACTCTTTTCGATACGCATTGCGAATCGATTGAACGGTTGACATTGTGATCTAACAATTTCTCCAGACGAGTGCATGCCTTCATCAGTCCACATTCTTCCGCAACTCGGGCAATGGTAAGCCTAGTCTTAGAGTCGTAGACGTGATACTGCCCTCTTTTTCTCTACTTAGTTGGCGAGTTATCTTGATCCAGAGCTTCCTCTACACCGTCGTTCACAGCTATGATGTCGTTTTGATAAATCCCGGATGTCGCTCGATTTGGGTTGAGTAGCCATGATCTATTAGGTAGTGGTACTTGTTCTTTTTTATCTTTCGACATCAGCCACACATGGATACCACTTTGCTTTAGCTTAGAACTCATAAATGACGAGCGACGCGACGATCATGTGGAATGAAACAGTTACTGTGCTAGCATGCGCTAAGATTGTCAGTAAAAGCCCGTACGAAAATAAGATGCGCACGAAAGTCTTCTGGTCAAATGTACGAAATTAGATGTGTACAAAAATTTGTGGATTTACAGTATACAGATAAGCACTGAGAAACAGGAAACTAGTAGTGTAGTGCCAAACAAACAGACAAAAAACAAAAAAACAGATTACTGGAATCAGAAACTAGCCTCTCCATACAGACAGACAGACAGACACACACACCAGTGATCGAGATAACATTTTGCTTGACACCAGACATATGGCCGATCAAAACAGACATTGATCGACCATCGGCAGCCTCTGGCTAGACACAAACATTCTTAAATAACCAGCAATATGCAGTGATTGGTTCCTGCCTTTTACTTGACAGCTCCTGCCGTAGGTTCATCACGGCTTCTTAATTACTTTACATTGATTGCTTTGAGCATGCTCCACAATCTTATGGTTGATGGGGCCTTTAATCCAGGCTTTAGAAAAGTTTTGATAGTGTCCTCACATCTGTGGCAAACGTCACACCAAACAGTCGACAAAACGTGAAGCTTGTTCACCTAACTTGCTCTGCAGCAAAGACATGGCTGGTGCTCCTTCTCAAAGGTACCTTGCCACTTGAAAAATGTTTCTCTTGACACTTGCCGATTTGCCATGCGAGAAATTACAGAGCTTGAGGCTGTTGACAACAGTAAAAAAATCACTGTACCACTGGGATGAAGTGCTCATCTCAATAACCGGTACTTCAATGGCCGGCCGCAATGGTCTGCCAGTACAGGTTCGATGGGCCCTCCAGGCTAGCTGGTTGGCATTTGGCTAATGGCTGACTGTTATCCCATCACTGCACACACAGACACACACAGACACACACACACACACACAGACAGACACACACACACACACACACACACACACACACACACACACACACACAGACAGACACACACAACACACACACACACACACACACACACACACACACACACACACGCATGCATGCACGCGCACACACACACGCATGCATGCACGCGCGCGCACACACACACACACACACACACACACACACACACACACACACAACAATTCACAAAAATTAGCACAACAGCAAAACATTGAATACAACAAAAACCAGAACCAAAAAAAGATGACCACATCTACCTTTGAATGTGGTCCACTTCATATAACACTCTCAATTTGTGCCCCATAATGTACAAAGATGCAATAAGGTCTGCCCATTGAACCAGCTCTCCTAATGGACCACCATGGAAGGCAGTCTCAGCAATCTGAAACCCAGCTTTCTGAGATATCAATCCAAGATATAAATAAATCTACACACAAAAGTAACAAACAATATAGTCTTATTACAACAAATTACAATTTTGAAACCCCAATAAATCAGTAGCATTGACCTGCTCTTATACCCCGTTCACAGTTGCACCTATACCAAGGCCAGTGCATGCTGGGCTGGGTTGGCTTGATCTATTTCATTGCACTGTGCTGGGATAGCCTCATCAAACTTGCCACACTGGCTCAACTCAGTGAAAGGAAGTCTAGCAGCGTTAAGGTCGCTCATGCGAATTAAACTGTGACACGATCAGGGTTCTCGTTAGAGATTCTCGGGAGCATGGCGGGATGGGCAAGTCCACAACGCATGGAGTCTACTCTTTACAGTCGGACATGCACAATGAAGCCGACCTCACGTGAGGTAAACTTTGCGTGGTAGCTACTGTGTGTAACATACGTTCAAGTGCCCTAGCAAGGAAATCAACTTTGATCGCCAGTAAGCCATTCCTAGCGATGTTCATAGATTGCACATGCACAAGTTTCGTAGACAAAACTACAGAAAGTCTGTCTACTGTCTATTCCACCGTAAGTGTCAACTCCGAAGTGAGTAATGAAGTAGAGGTCCCACCAGGTGTGCTCATTAGAGCACTAGGAGCTGCTCCAGTTGGACCATGTTACACCAATTATCTTAACTGGTTACAGTTGCTGATCCGTTGGTCTTACAAGATAATTGGATAATAACTTTGCTCCACCCATTTGTCTTTGATATGCAAAAGTATTATCCTTCCGTTTCGTTTATAGGAAAGGCTTAGATTATTTGATAAACAGAAATGCCAGCCCTAGCGGTTTCTAACGATACCGAGATCATCGCGGAAGTCCAAAAACAGCGGAGATATTGATGATTTTCAAAGTTCACACTTATGGGGAACAGACAGTAGTCAGGCGTTACTTGACATGGACCACTATTGTTGCTTCGCATAAAGCCATGACTAGTCTAGAGTAGATTCTAGATGCTACTTCCTGGGGAAGAGATGTGCTTTCCGGGTCATGGCAACGGCATCCGGGACTACGATCAGAGGCAGTGCATCAACAACTGCAATCAACACTTGTGTGTACGTTTGGAATGAGGGTATCATTCTGCGTTATTTTGGAAGAGCCCAGATTTGTGGCTATTTTCACCATTACTAAGTAATATGTTATTGTGTTTCAGTACAGTAATTCCCCTCTTGGACGACCACCTCTAAGTTTCCATCAAAGCGGTCTCTCAAAAGAGGTGATCTCATCAGGGGCTTGTCTCATCAGCATTGAAACATTATTCAAGTCATACCCCTCAAGAATTGGCAGCAATCTTTGGCGCCAATCAGCTACAACGGTAGGGATCACATCTGCCGCTTTGCCTGAAAGGCACGCCAATCAAACATTGTGTCGCTTCATTCAACGATCCAACCATTCGTTAGAGCCAGAAAAGGAACTGTGACCCAACTGCTCAGTATACATTAGGGCTCATTCTTGGATAATGCGGCCACTTAATTAACTTATCGGAATGTTGTTTGCCCGCGCCGAAGTAAACCACTCCCAACAACTTTCTAACCTTGCTGTACTTCTTCATCTCTGCTCGACTTCCGGTTTCCCATTGCTCTCTAATGCTCTTTTTGTTCCTTACAATTCCTTGAATTTGTGTCTTACTTACGCCAAGATCTTCTTCAGCAATTGAGCAACACGAATGGCCTTCTTTTATCATGTCCAGCACAGCTATCCTTTTCATGAATGGCTAGGATCTTGCATTTTCGAGACGACATTCGACTACTTCCGTAAGCACATGTGCTGGTTGATCATGACGACAGTCCTTTCGTTGTACATACCCGGAGGTATCTGTGCAGTGGCGGAAACAGGCATTTTGAGTGGTCGTTCAAAGCGGGGACGCGTGACAACTTTGAGGGTACTTTGGCGGTTGCTGGTCGCGTTAGAGGAGTGGTCGCTTAAGAGAGTTACATGCAATACAAATTTCGTCGGTGCCAAGCCAAACTGGTCGTAAACAAAAGGTGGTCGCTTACAAGGGTGGTCATCCAAGAGGGGAACTACTGCAGTAAGGAATTCTGAAACATTTCTTTGCTGTAAGACTTTGGACTCCTACTAGTATCTACCGTTTCTGAGCCTGGCGTACTCCTGCTGGAGTATGGCACAGTGCCACACTGCCACGCTGTAGTGAATTAGAGTGTGACATGATCAAACATGAAATTGCGTATCTCATTGATTTGCGAGAAAAATATAGTGCATAAGTCCAAATTGAAGAAAACAACTAGCCTATGAAATCTTCTCTTGCACCGAACAGCTTTTCTAGACATCACGCATATTTCAGCATTCGATTGTTTGAGAAGAAACAGAGCGACTAGTGACTGATCTGAGATCAAGGTAGTGCAAATGTTTTTACAGGACACACCACCAAATATATTTAGCACTAGAAAACACACCCACCCAGGGTTTCCCCAGAAAATAAAAGGAGTACTGCATGTAATGTAATTAGTTAGTCTGTAAAGTGATTCTGGGGGTGGTACCTGATAAAAAGTTGAGCTAAATAAATGGCAATCAGCAATACTCAGAGTTACTCAATAATTGCAGAGTTACTCAATAATAAGATGAGTGTCCAGCTGTGCATGTCATATAACCATTCCTACCAAGAGCTACAGCAGCAATAACGTCTAGGCGACATCCTACACATTTTTCTAACATAAATACATCTTTCCTTTTGCCTGTACAAATGACAAAATGGACAGACCATCTAGCATCGTGGCCTAGGAAAACACCTGTCACCAGATCGGCTAGTACACTTTCTGAGAGTGCTATGTGAACAGAGGCTGGCTCAATATGGCTCTATTAGTGTAAACAAGTGATTAATTATGAGGTAACGCAATGCCTAGGCTAGTTCACTTTCTGAGAGTGCTGTGTGAACAGAGATTGGCTCAATATGGCTTTATTAGTGTAAACAAGTGAGTAATTATGAGGTAACGCAATGCCTCCGCTAATGCACTTTCTGAGAGTGCTATGTGAACAGAGGCTGGCTCAATATGGCTTTTAATGTAAACAAGTGATTAATTATGAGGTAAGGCAATGCCTTAAAGCTCAAATTCAGGCAAGGTACTTGTATATCTGGGTCTTTATGAAATAGACCCATGTGCTATATGCTCGTCAAATGGCTACCATGCCTGCTACACCTGTTTCCTGCAGCTTCATCTTGGAAGTGATGGAGTCCAACATATCTGTCAAATAGCTTGCAACTTTAGACGTGATTTGGTCACTTGCCGAACAGGTTCTCTGAGATTTTGTGTGGTCCCACCCAAGAATAGGAGTGTAGGTATATGTGACAATGTGTCAATTAACTTAATTAATTTGCCAGTGCAAAAAACGAGCTACTCAGCTTGTAGTTCATAAATATAGTGATGTGAGTGACTCATTCTGAGCACAGACCTCGTCTAAACAAAACTATATACCTTTGGGTCTATATCTATATTCAAAAAAATTCTGCTCAATTAGCTGTAGCTTGAACCGAATAGGAATCTAATCAATTGATAATGTAAAGCTAACGACTAGTCTCACGTAGTCAGACCCCTTTCCACTGCGTTATCCTTCCACGCGAAATGGGGTCTGGTGAACAGCCTTTGATGTCGGCTATCTAAAGACTAGATTTTGTTTCTTAAATGCTTCACTAAAGACCAGACTGGTATGCACTCAGTGTAATCCTATCTCATTAGCTTCTCTTGTTTTGTAGAGAACAACTCAAAGACTACAGCTCGAGTCGTTGCTGTTTGTGAAATTTGAATGTCTATAGCAACAATTAATAAACGCGGCCGTGGGAACATTTGACATTGACAGGCTTCCATTTCCTAGGCAATCTGTCATGATCGACGTCGTACGTAGTGTTGTGCGCTTGTGTCACAACGAAGACTGAATGCGAACGTACTTGATGTAAAGCAATGCACAAAACACATGAGTGAAAGACGACTCATCATGTTTCGATGACGTCATGCAGCTCCAAGCCCTTCAATTCCAGGACCAAATATCGCTCACTCTGGACTGTCCGCGGTCGCTTTAGACGTCAAAACAGCAAACAGCATCGAGTACGTTCGCATTCAGTCGCCATTGTGACACAAGCGCACAACGCTAGACGTACGAGGTCGAGCCTGCCGACGTCAATGTTCCCACAGCCACATTTAATTGCTGCTGTAGACATATGCAGATTCCACACACAGCAACGAATCTAGCTGTAGTCTTCGAGTTGTTCTCTACAAAACAAGAGAAGCTAATGAGATAGGATTGCACTGCATGCATACCAGTCTGGTCTTTAGTGAAGCATTTAAGACACCAAATCTGGTCTTTAGATAGCCGATTTCTGGCTACGTCACACAGCGACATCAAAGGCTGTTCACCAGACCCCATTTCGCACGGAAGGATGACATGGCGGAAAGGAGTCTGGCTACACGAGACTAGCTATCGACAAGTGTCTTAGGTTCTTTATTTACACATCTACCATTACAATCTTGAAAGAGCTTGTTGTTGAACGACAAAGTGCTTTGTCGATCATCTTCTTGTTGCACGTGACCCGGAAATGGGTGGAAACCAGAGCATTATCGCACTATCATGATGGCATCCAAAACTCGGAAAGTGAAAGTAGCCATGAAGAGGTGTCGGACACCGCCGACAACGTGGATCGCGCATCTATCATTATTATAGCTACTGGCCACAAAGTCCAGACCGATTTTCGGGTCACGTGCAACAAGGAAAAGATCGAGAAATCGCTTTGTCGCTCAACAGCAAGCTATCTCAAACTGGTAAATGTGTGGATAAAGGCACGATTTCAAGTTTGCGTGGGTGTGTCTGCACATGCACGTGAATTCGTGAGCGGGCACCTTTAAATCTCTACTGTGCCTGTGTGTCTCTCTGTATAGCAATGTCTTCCTACAAGACTGCTACACAGGGCAGGTGGAGTAAGGTGGTCCAGATGGGCCATTCAATGGCCTACCCAACTCTTGAAAATGGAACTTCCACCAACAGGCGTTTGGCGAGAACTTCTAGAGATATCGGTTCAAGTGATTAAATAAATTAGCTATTTCTTATGTTCACTGTGGGCGGGGGCGAGGCCACATAAGACCTGGCCGACTCAACATCTGGAGTGCTCTGCTGGCCCTGCCAGTGCAAGCACACACCACTGGATCCCCGAGTCTGCATCAACATTACCTACAATTGACCAATTTGTGACAATGTATTTGTGGCAATAGGACCTCCTCAAAATAAATGAAGTAAAAGTTAGGGAAACAGAGTCAAATTACCTGAAGATAAGAGGTAGCTAGCCTACTGTAGATATGTGGGTAGGTAGCCGTACCATATCGTCCACTTCCTTATGATATTTGTACTAATAGAGATTCTCGGCTACGACAGGTATCCTTCTAGTTTAGATCATTTAATGCCCCCAAAACTCTCAACATAAATAACCATTGTACTACTCCCTGTTCTAGTGAAGACAACAAGATGAATTGAAGGTAAGCATACCCATAACATTGCATGCAAAATGTGCATAAATTTTTGTCCTCAAATATCACAAAAACACAACTATGTATGTTCTAACCTCCTTGACAGGTCTATTCTGTAGATTATGTTTAGGGTTGGTTGTTAATATGTTGGCTGACTTTTGCCAGTCCGGCCACATGTGAGTAATCCTCGTCCTAATCCACGCCAATTTCTCATCCTTCAGCAATGTCAATAGAGCTTGAAGGTCAGTGTTGACTATCGTTCTCTATACAAATGACACAACTGTGTAGTAAACACACAATGATACATGGAAGGAAGGGCTATGTCCTGACTTCTCGACTTGTCTGCTTTGGCACATGTACCTTCTTAGGTTTCTGTTGCAAACGAGATGCCAAGTGAGGACAGAAATCTTCTACCTGGAATTTGCAATAAACCAGCAGATGAGTATACAGTATTTAACAAGACTTTCAATACGACTTTGATTAGCAGTTTATAAGCAGCACGCACGTGCGCGCGCGCGTGTGTGTGTGTGTGTGTGTGTGTGTGTGTGTGTGTGTGTGTCTGTGTCAGTGTGTGTGTGTGTCTGTGTCAGTGTGTCTGTGTCAGTGTGTGTTTGTGTGTCGTCTGTCTGTCTACCTCGTGCAGTGAAATATAATACAAGAAACCAACCTCACTGAGGTAAATTTGAAATGAACATTCAGAGCCATTCACTCCATTCTCTGCATAGCATTGATCAGACTTCCAAAAGTTTCTCATCCACTGAAAAACATAACAATTCACCTTATTACAGCCAATCCATACATTTCAAGAACAATCTTACTGCACATGCAACAGAACTTTTGATTCTGTACCAGAAATTACATAAAAGTGAGTCCACTGTATTATTAATTGTGGCAATTTACCACCAAACTCAAACAGTTCATTTTAGTACTTCGATGCAGCGGCATTGCGTGGGCGCAAAAAGTGGTGGGGCTGACTCGCTGCTGAGACTTCGGCTCCAGTCTTTGATATTAAAAAATTGAAAATGCCCTCGAAAAGTGGTGTGGCTTAAGCCCCCTCTAGCCCCTATTACGTGACGCCACTGCTTCAATGGCTGGTAGTGTGTTGCTCTACACAGTTTCCAGATCAAATTCTCAAGTAGTCACATCAACTTTGCACTATGTTGGATCAACTGTGCTGATAGTCACTTCAAGATGCATCTTGTTTATTAATTTAATATGTTAGTAGTCATATCAAATTGGCATTCTGTCACTTCAAATTAATCAGTACTCAAATGGCATTATCTAATTAAACCAAATTTGTTGTTCATAACATATGAAAAATTCATTCTCAGTCACTTCAAAGTCATGAAACATTAATTTAAACTTACACAGAAGTCACTTTGCATATATTTCATATTCACAGCAATAAGTGGCTCAACTCTGCTAATTCTCACCTTGTAGCACCCTAGCTTCGTCTGCGCCAATCAGTGTCCAGTATTTGCTTACAATAAGTGACATACTCCACTTCTGCTACATATTGACTGGTCAATAAATCAGGCCTTATAACTGCCTGGGGCTACTGGTTTATCAAGACCTAAATTGTTTGTACAATGATATCAACGCCTCAGCTGGGTGCTACAAGGCGGTTATAGACCTTCTGGCAAATGTATAAACAAATACACTCTGAAGCCCTGGTGTCAACTTGTGGGCGGAGCGGGGTGGGTGTATTTCGTTTATACACTCGCCAGAAGGTCTATAACCTATACTTAGATGTCCATTAACAACAAATGCCCTCCCCATACCTGTCATATGTACAGTACATGGCCATCTTAGGTGAGAATGAGTTGTGTATTGTCATAATTAAACCACTTATTGTGGTGATAATAAAATGTATGCAAACTTACTTCTGTAAAAGTTTAAAATTCACATCTTATAAATTTGAAGTGATCGAGAATTAATTTGTTCTGATATATGAATATATATATATATATATATATATACTGACACCTTCAGCTCTTCCAAAACTCTACCAGACAAGCTATACGAACTCTACCCATAATGCAGAAGAGAATAAAGAAATACACCCCCTTAGTGGCAGAAATTCAGCAAACACCACGCCCACCAGGTTCTTCCCACGTGTACGGTATACAATAACTGCATGACGTTCTTATAAAATCATACTACAGTATCCTAGATACATAGCCCAAAAGTAAACCAACCTTCATCTTGCCCTCGCAGTGAGGAAATCTATCCGAAAATGGTCCCAAGCAAGACCCTACAACAAGACGTTACTGTTGCCCACGTAGAGCTAGCTCTACAGTTTTACTTGCCGCACCGTCGTTTTGTTTACTCTTCTGACTCTCAACTTCCTTTACTCTCTCACTCTCCTTTACTCTCTCACTCTCCTTTACTCTCTCACTCTCCTTTACTTTCTCATTTTGGCTGACGTCAGTCGTCATATGACTCGGGACGACAACAGACTTGGCACGCTGCAACGTGTCAACGTGCCCTCCGTGCACCTTCGCTTTCTCTCTCTCCAAAAGTCGTAATCTCGTAAGCAGCAGTGTGACGTTTGCTGCCAACTCAGCTTGTACGTCTGTTAGACACGTACGCGCGGTCTGCCACACATTTGCGGATATCAGCTGGTTGCGAACTTACCTTTCAAGCCCTGCATGCTTTCCACGAGCCACAGAAGGCGTCCAGCCACCTGCTCATCTCTTAGTGATACCCTCTCTCCTTGCAAACTATCAATTCTCCGTATCAACTGGCGTTCGAGGTCGGCTGGCTCGTTAGAGGTAATGAAAGGAAGATTCGCAGCGTAGTGATTGGTCGCCATGAAGCCGAATGCAACAAGAACGACAGATGAGAACATCCATAAGACCAGAAATCGGTTTCGAGTCATATACTTCCGGAACTTCATCTCCGGGCGGCAACGGTGAGTCGATTTTCCTCATTCAGAAACTTTGTACGGGAATAAAGGTAGAACAACGTCTAGTCCCGGATGTTTAGTTTTGGACTAGGCCTACAGCAATGACCGAAGTTGTTGTCGCTTACAAGCTTTTGCTAGACCTCGCCAACTCTCATCCAGATCTTGGTTTTACGGTCAACCAGCTATTGAGAGCAGCTGTTTGGGCTTCCGTTTGCTTGATTTTGTGTGGCCTGTTCTTGGGACCCCTTGGAATTTTGGTGGGTGGAATTGCAGGCTCCTGTGTAGCGTACGCCAAGTCTAAATCATTCAAGCCTCTGTGGATGATATTAAGACACATGAGTGAGTCTGAGAAGAAGGCACTAGGTGAGAAAATGATCAGAATATGCAAGGAGAGAGGGATCGATGTTGCCACTGCTTCAACTTCTCTGCTGTCAATTGAAATTGGAAGGCAACTGCTCAGAGACGTGTTACAACACGTGAACAAGAGATAAGATGAAAAAATTAGAGAAACTTGTATGGGTTATTGTACAAGAAGAGAGTAACAAATGGATGTGTTTGATAGTGTATGTTTACGAGATATGAGTGAAACGTGATGTCTGGCGTATTCAGCCTTTTAGGGCATGTTTAGATCATTAGTATATATCATATGAATGTGTAACTTAAAGATGACATACAAATGATGTATCTAGGTTGTCAATACACATGGTGTAGCTACCTTGTATGGTATGATCGCTAGTTTTGTATGATACAACAAATACTGATCTGGCAGCTATTGTATACTCACAGAACAAGCCATGGCTGTGAAGCTGTGAATCGTGTACCCTTTAATTGATACACATAAAATCATATATATATGGGTTTGTTTTGTATTCCCAGTGATGAATTAGATAGCTAGACAAATGGCAGCCTCACTGCTTGTGCCAACACTCATCGAAGCATGATTCCACGACTTGTGGCAAGAAGTTCAGATACAAATTAGGTCCACTGGATCATCACAACAGATTAGTATTGTATACAGTAAGTTTGATTCATTAACTAAATGGTGTCGCTTGAATATGAAGATGGTGAGCAGTATCGATTGACGTCTGTACGGAAGTAATCCGAGACCGATGCTACATATGTCGAGCAGAGATAGCTAAACTTGAAGTTCTATTCAAGTCTCTAACATTTCTCAACATAAGACCAGGTTCGATTTAAATACTGTACGATCGGTGTCTATTGGTTTGCTATAGAGTTTTGGGCATACAGATTTCTGGGAAGGATGGACAGACCATCTGGTTCTACTAGAGTGTGTTGAAGCATTGGCTGAGCAAACAGCAAGTCAAAACTTGATCTATAGCCGCCACAAGGTGAACTTCGTAACTACTGTAATTGATTGATTAATTTTTAAGTAACAATTGTAGAAATAAGTTGCAATTCTTAGCATTGCAATAGTGGCAGTCATTTCATAACCAGCTTGCACATAGCTGCCCTTTGAGTGTTTGTTCATTCCATTTCAAGTAGAGCAGTAACTTATGCTGACCCAAAAGTACATATCAGTGATAGGTGTGGTGTGGTGGAACACCATCAGGGAAGTGGCATTACCATCAATATGGTGATAGCATCACAATGTGACATAACACATTCTATTACCTATTTACCTTCTAAAGTGACCAAAAACAATTTACATTAAAATAGGTTTTTTTTGGTATTATAAAAGGGTGGTTACACATGGAAGAACACCCACATGCTGCCTGAGGGCACATTAGGTAAAACTAACTCACTTCACTCATTTGTAATAACACTAGGAAATTGACGTTTTACCCTGATATTGATGAAGGTGTAGTTACACATGGATGGACACCCACATGTGGCCTATGGGCAAATTAGGTAAAACTACCTCACTGCTATATTTATTAGCAAATTTGTTTGCAGTTTGTTTCTCAACTCTAATTAATGGACCAATGGATTACTAAATTGCATTCACTCCAACTTCGACCTTAGAAAGATCACGTTTATTCCCACTATGATGCTCTTACAAAGCCAAATAAGCTCATTTTGATCCTCATCACTTCACCCATTCTTTCTATTATGGTTTTGAGGGTATTTCTGGCCAACATAAAATTAGTTGAATGGTTTGACCTTATGCTGTGGCCAATGAGCAGCTTGACGACAAGTACACTGCTGCATACCTAGATATTGTTATTTGTATATTAGTCAAACATTTTGTAGTGCAAGCTAACTTACGTTTACTGTTGTCGAAGGTGTCACACGAGTGACGAAGTCATTAAATCCAAAACATCGGCATAAGACAGCATGGCATCTATTGCATGATAATCAGCCATTATACTACTGCTAACCCCTTTATTCTGTGTTAATTGAGTTCATAATCACCCATTTGTGTTATTTGCTGATCATGAGAGGTACCTGTACTCTAAATCTTGGTAATTTACAGGCGGCCATTCACTCGGTTTGCTTGTGTACACTCGATCATGACTATTTGGAGTTTGTTTCCTGCGCTTGTGCAGCCTCTCTTGTATGTCGATGAAAGTTGGTCTCTTATGGTGATCAGGATGCCTGTAATACAGAAAGTGCATGCTGCATCTCATCTATATCAATTAATTTGATACACATACCAACAGTCGATCATCAATTCATAAACTTCTCGTGGACACCCATTGGGTGGTGGTAGGCGGTGTCCTTTCGTTACCATATCAACCACCTGTAACAATCAATATTATATTAGTATGCATGCATGCTGATTCTGCAGCTTACTTCTTTATTGTTGGCTGCTGATGCAAATGGGTGTTGACCCAACGACCAGATTTCATAAAGTAGCACACCGTAGCTCCACACATCGCTAGCAGTGCTGTACTTACGATAATTCAGAGCCTAGAATTATGGTTATAAATTAGTGTTGACATGTAATGATTTGATGTATTGCTCTACCTCAACAGCTGTCCATCGAACTGGCAATAGTTTGCCATGTATAAGATAGTAAGTCTCATCGATAAGATCACGAGTAAGACCAAAGTCACCAATCTGAATATCACAACATGACATATCAAAAACCAATTCTAATATGGTTATCTACATGTTGCTGTTGCTATGTAAGTTTGCATTTCAAAGCTCAAGCAGTATAAGTGACACTTATCTAATGCTGGGTTAATTGCAATACCTACAAACAAATTTGTATCCTACAAACTTTGGGGGAAAACCACCTACAAAATTTTTGTGTGGGCCTACGAATAAATGGATCATTGAACATGTCCCGGCTGGCTCACAAGCATTATGGTGGCCGGTTTTGGTTTTCATTTCGTGTTTGGCATTACGTCCATTTTTCCTTTTGCATTTGTGTCATTTCACATTTTGGTTATTTTTTTGGTGCAGCATGCAGAGTGAAATGGTTGCACTTATGGTATACTTACAGCAACACCCTACTCGTCGACTATCTGCTTCAACAAATCAGTCTCTTCTTACTTGACATCCATTCACATGGATGAAATGGTTCTCTTGCTACCATTGTCAAATGAGTCCCTACCTGAAGTACTTTGTCTGTCGCTGGTACTGTAAATCTAGAAATTTTTGTACTCGTGAAATTTTAGTTACTTTCGTACAGATACCTGGTTGTACTAAAATAACATGAATACTAAAATTTATAGATAGATGCACTTGAATTTGGCTACAATACAGTACCGATGTCCTGTACTTTACTTCGTGGGCAGAAGTACTAAAATTTCTGGATTTATAGTATCTAAGCATACCATTTGTTCCAAGGTCCGCAAAATTCATAGCTGATGATTGTTAGCTCAATATATAATTAAATGACATCTGAACAGTAGACATCATGTATGAATACTGCATATATACAAGCAATCGCACGTGCTTTGTGTTGCATGTATTTAGTATATATAACGAGCATTAAAGACTGTTTCTAAGGCTGTTTTGAGAACAACACTAGATGATGTACATTGAAGGATTAGGAGCGTTGCTAGTAGAAAATACAAGCGGGTCCCAACAACACTGGAAAGTGGGTGTGTTGTTGTTAACTGTATTTGCCTACGAATTTTCGGTGGAAAATGTGTGGCAACCCTGCTAATGTATTATTATCATCATGCATTTTATTGACCTTCAGTGTGAATTTGCCGTCCACCAGGACATTTCGAGCAGCGAGATTCTTCAAATAGTGAAAGAATTACACAACGTTGTTGCAGCAAATTGAAAGACTAACTCGATGATTACATTGAAGGATTTGGAGCATTGCTAGTAGAAAATACAAGCGGGTCCCAACAACACTGGAAAGTGGGTGTGTTGTTGTTAACTGTATTTGTCTACGAATTTTCGGTGGAAAATGTGTGGCAACCCTGCTAATGTATTATTGTCATGCATTTTATTGACCTTCATTGTGAATTCGCCGTCCACCAGGACATTTCGAGCAGCGAGATCCTTCAAATAGTGAAAGAATTACACAACGTTGTTGCAGCAAATTGAAAGACTAACTCGATGGACGAATGACTTGGCTGAAAGATACATCATCCCTTCGGAAATTTCTTGCGAGGCACGCAGCAACATGAAAGCAGTGTCTGATCTAAATTAGAAATTAATTAGAGCTTGCGAATTGTTGTAGTCGTATCGAGCAAACCTGTTGATACATTTAAGTTTGTCGAGATAATCTTTCAAGTCGCCATTCTCCATAAATTCTACTGCTATAAACATCTGACAGAAAAATATGGCATACAATCATTCATTGCATTGAAAGTATGTTTTGGATTCTCACCGGTGATCTTTGTGTTTGTAATCCATAGAATGTGACAACATTTCTATGATGGAATTGACTCATTATGGCTGCTTCACGTAGAAACTTTACGTTGTTCTCAGCTGAATCGGTGTGGAGAGTTTTGATTGCAACCATTCTCTTTAATCCCCCAATCTAAGCAATGTTACAGCCCACGGTCCTTTATAAATAATATTTGGATTAATATTTGTGACAATTTACCATCCACTCTGCTTTTGTAACTTTTCCAAATGCCCTGACAATCAGTAATCATTTGATAAATTAAGTCAATAAAATAATCAATATTTACCAGTATGTTAAGAATGTAAGTTTACCCAGAGCCAACGACTTGACACATTGTTAAGCAATCGCAGTCAATTTGTCGGATCTTGCTTCCATTGAGCTGAACATACAACTCTTTTGCTGTTTTTCCCGGTTGCCGGTAACTCATTTTATCATCATAATCACCAGTCTCCTAATTAATCAAAATATCAATTTTAAAAATTTGGTTGAGTGATAAAGTAATACCACTTACATTGCCACTTGAATTTGATTCTGTTTGGAACAATTGGGCGGGTTCACAGTATCCTTCATCTTGAGTTTTAGTGCCTTTGTTTCTGTCAGATAGAGCTGTAATACAGATCTCGTGACTGCTGTTTGTTGACGTTTCAGAACCTAAAACAAATTAACTAGAAACGCATGTGTGCCTTTGAGTTACAACACTTTTCTTGCCATCATGGAGCTTGTGTACTATGTCGTCTTTTTTTACACTTTCTACCTCACTTTTCCAAGCAGTGGCTGCCTCGAGTTTCCCCACGATTGGCTGTGTCTCACAGTAGGTACTCTTGTTGTCGTTATTCATCAAAATCTTTAGTGAAACACACAGCATGATTAGACAGGGTCAGAGTACTTGTCATGTTAGGCAACAACACGTCACCTCACAAGTGAAATGTGACTCTCTATCGAAAACCACTCCAGCCTCATGGTATCCATCACTGCCTGCACTATTTCGTGCTTTTTGTTTGTGTATTATTGTGTCTGGCTGCATGTAGTCTTTTGCATGTATAGCAACAAGAGCTGGCATACAAAATTTGCTACGTAAACGTTCCAGAAATTATTATTGTTTGAATGGTGTATTTTACCTGCACTGTGTTGCCTGTCTCTGCCCTGTACGACTTTGGAACTAGATTCAGTTTCTACAGTGTCACATGTACTAGCATCTCTCCTGCTAATGCCCACCAATCTCCTGTCTGCGGACTCGTCTTGATTGTGATCCTGCATAGATGTGGCAAAAGCTGGAATTGTATTCTACAAGTATATTTACTACGAGAGCATTTGTGAAAGACAGCAAGATTATCTGTCTGACCTTGAATATTTCTCCTGGCTGACAATATGTGTCACCTGTATGTTCAGATTGGATTTGCAGATTTGGTGCTGAATCAGTGGTGAAATTGTCACTCTTAGAAACACCCTCTCCAAAAGCTGTAGAACTTGTCTCACGTTGGTTGTTGTTTAGTGTGTTAGCATCAGATGTTGAAAAACTAGCTAAACGGTCATAGCAACTGTCATTGACCTCTCTGAATGAAATTAATGTATTGTCTCCTTGTTCAGTTGAACCTGAACTTTCACTGGGTGTCCCTTCTAGTGCGTTTACAGAAATTGATCTTAATGCCATTATCTTGTTGGTAAATTTCAAATGTACAATTTACCTTCCAGAATGCTTGTTGCTTGTGTTGGCTTTGTTGATCTTCTTTTCTTTGATTTGTTTATTGCTATGATGATGATGATGATGAGCAAACATATGATACATCCAAACATTCCTCCAATGATTGCCACTTCATCCAAGATAATGTTGTTGTGGCTATTTCCGGGTAATGTACTGGTTAATGATTGTGTTGTTGTCTGGATAAATGTTGTAGTTGACAGGACTATGAGCTGTGTCACAGGTATGACATTTCCACCATCAACGATTGTCTGATTGGTTTGGCTGCTAACATTATCTGGTTCTGTTTGATGGGAAAGAGAGTGGGATAAAGTGGTGGGAGGCAAAGCTTCATTTGAAAGGATGTTGTCTTCTGTGTCAAAAATCTGAAATAGTATTCAATAAATCTGGAGATGCATTACTTACTTCGACAAATTGTTCGTTCTCCTGTCCATCCATCTGAGGTACAGGTTCTTGTGGTGGAACCTATTAGTCTGAATTCGTGTTTGCACGAAAATGTGACCACAGTGCTGATTGCCATTGTGGAATCATTACTGGTCATGTTACCATTTGCTGGGAATTCCAGGCGACTGCACTTGATTGCCATTGTGGAATCATTACTGGTCATGTTACCATTTGCTGGGAATTCCAGGGGACTGCCCTTGATAGCTATGTAAACAATGCAACAACATATACACGCAACATAGTGTTTGAAGTTAGATCCTTATCTAGTCAGTGTCTAGTGATTCATTTTCTATTACTTTTAAGTGGTGTGTGTGTGTGTGTGTGTGTGTGTGTGTGTGTGTGTGTGTGTGTGTGTGTGTGTGTGTGTGTTTGTGTGTGTGTGTGTGTGTGTGTGTTTGTGTGTGTGTGTGTGTGTGTGTGTGTGTGTTTGTGTGTGTGTGTGTGTGTGTGTGTGTGTGTGTGTGTGTGTGTGTGTGGTGTCCACTATAGCTATTAATTTGCACAGACGACCTCATTGTTGATTTGTTTGAAGTCTAGTGTTACCTCTCTTGCACACAACAGATTTCTCAGTCCTACAGTTTGCAATCGCCCAGTACCCATTCTTGTCCATGTAGACACAGCCACTATTCGTAGTCATTGTTGGCTTGTAACCATTCTTCCAGTTGTTGTAGACAAACGGAAATTTGTCTGACCATGTAAATGTGGTATCAGATGGCCGTTTGCTGAGACCTATCCAGGTCTCTCTGGTTCTGTTTTTGAAGTCATTGTCATGACTTCGGATGAGGCTTTGAATATAATTGTTTTCATCGCTATCGCTGACTGATACCAAATTGTAGTTAAATCTATTGCAGATGATTTGTCCATTATCCCAGGTGCTTCCTTTTTCAGTGAAATCGAAGATATAGCAGTTTCCGGCGTAGGTATTAGAACAATTATCTGCAACTAGACAGCACAGCTATTGTTTATTGTATGCACATGCAATCCCTCAAGTCCTGCACATGGATGAGTGAGCTTCGCACGTCAGTACTAACACTTTCCAACTACCAGTAAACAAAAATCTGGCATCTAAAACCGTCATTTTGGTAGTCGTGTCTCGTCTGCATGCTGCAAGTAGTGAAGGCTACCTGTGGCTGTTCCCCGCTGGATCTTCAATGCTAGAACTAGAAGTGCCGTCCACGTCCTTGGAAATGTCATTTGGGTTGCTCCGTTCTGCGAAGGGTGCGTGAGTCGTGGGAAACGAGAATGCCTGCCAGTACCGTCGTAGACGTGTGAATGACGAAGCTGGTTTGTCGCTATCCTTTTACGTTACGCATTTATAGCAGTAGTCTGCTAGGTTGCGGTGCGGATGTGTCTAATTCCGCGTAGCGCGTGTAAAATAAATAAATAAATGATGATAGTTTTGTCGTTTTGCACCTAATTATATTAGCAGAATGCAAATAGGACTGCACATCCTTCTTCTACGAAGTGAAGTGGTTTGGACGACGAGTTTACGAGAAATGGACCACTAAAAGCTTATAATATCTTTATTATTGTCTATTTATTTATACAGAAACAAGTAAATGTCAGATTAATTAATAATAAATTGTGAAGGAATCTCTCAGCCAAACAAAATAAATAAATAAATTAAACTCAACCAGAAAACAGACGCGAATTTTTTTGAGGTGGAGACAAGTTTGAACTTTGGCACGAGTGTGACCGGTAGTAGTAAAGTGCGCGTCACATAGTTCACTGTCACGGCTATTTGTTAATTAACAGAGCACTGCATCTATCACCGGTAGATTATTATCGAAACGCTGGTGCGAGATGCAGGAAAATGACTGGATGTATACTGTATTACATAGGAATTCCAATACATTCCTAATGCAACGACGTGCTACTGTACATGTGGTACAGAAGACGGTCCAATATTTCAATGATAAAGGATATCCTGAATTTACCTGTTTGAGAATGCATCAAAAGCATGGAAATTTCCATGTATACGAGAAGTGACTAACATTTGCCCTCTGCACTTTACGGAAAGGGCCGGAGTATTACACTCAGTGATCGCGTCCGGTACAAGAATGTATAAGTTTGGCCCGTTGTCTAGTGAATTTCCTGTGACCAATATGTTTGCAATTGACAAAGGCGTATTGTCTTCTCTACATACAGTTTATGTTGATCTTCAAGCCTTTGCAAGATACTGTCCGGATGTCGACATGCCTGTCGCCTAGCATGCAGAGCCGTTTATTTATACATGGCTCCGCAGGGTCTTAGTCTCTTGCATAGTCTTCTTAACGCGCGCGAGAAGAGCGGAGAGGGGGCGGTGTAGCCAGACCCTCTCCGCCATCATACTTCCGGCGAGAAATTCGAATTATGTGTGCTTGTGTAGATGTGTCACGCTCAGCAATGTGCAACGCCCTCAATGAGGTCCAATCGCGAAACGCTATTTGCGTACATGGCAAACACAGAGACAATAAATAGAAGAACCGCCATTAACTTAATTAATTAGAAATGTTCATGAAAGAGATTTCCACCAGAACAGTGTAATTCATGTTTGCGATTGCTAGGTCTTAAATTAATTGTCAACAGAACATACTTGTCTGCAACTGTTAACGCGAAATCAATAGCTTTCGTGGCGTGCGACATTTATACGGGTACCTAACATTACGTAATCATCATCGATATTTACATCCCGTATGTGATTATTCGCGATACTGTGACCGTAAGGGGTGGAGCCTTAGTAATTAGTGTACTGCCTTACAGTACGATAATACACAAGTAGATAATAGATAGACGTGTACAGACCTCGGCATGCCTGTTACATGGTGTCAGAAGTGGGATACAACAAACTATTTGCGGACTTTGCTGTCACGTGAAACGACAGTCACTTTGTACGAGCTTACAGGTCTAGAGACCGCTCTACATTCGTAATTCTTCGCGACAATCCTATCGTGATTTCAGAAGGCTCCTATAGCTGTGGAAGCGACGGTATAAACACAGCTTCAATAGAAGAAGAAAGGATATCATATGTTCGACATGGGTGCAGCGAGACTGTGGATGATGCTGGAGTTGCGTCAGTTGTTCTTTCGTACAGACTTTCTTTCCGTTGTGACCACGAACGACTCGATATTAATTCTCTGAATCTCTCGGCTATTCAACCCCTGATGACGGTCAATCGAAACTGAACGTACAAGCTGCAGATTGTTGCAATGAAGTTACTAGGCAACTTGAGACTCCTTCCCCTAACTAAGCCATACACGGTACACACTACATGAACTATGTACATATATTCTTCTACCACACTGCACGTGTCGACAGATATGGGATGTGACCTGACAGCATAATGATCATGAGACCATATATAGCTGTCGCAGAGAAATAGAAATTAATTAAATAAAGCTAGCCCGGGAAGAACAGGCTGCAGACTACCTGTAGAATGTCGAATGTCTCGGTTAGTCACAGTGGGAGAACATGGCCTTTAGTCATGATCGACTGTCGGCGTTTTAGATGTTACAGCTTTCTAGATAGAAGCCACCGACGACTAGCAACACTCATGTGCTTGGTGTAAACACAATCTTACTGTACTACACTTACACTAACTACATGCAATCAATAGTCTGTTTCCAGTTTTAGAAGAGGTCTCTAGATATTGATCAAATTGTTGCGGCCGTTTTCGAAGCAATCCTGCAAGTGGTGCGTCTAAACGAGTTTGTTGGCGCCTCTAGAGTTTTCACTCTAGGCTCTCTACCTAGAGACGGACCCATTGTGAATGTCAATGGCGCTGAAGTGTCACTTGCTTTATTAGTATACTAAGAGAGAAATCGTAGCGGAATTATAGACATGCATCATGCATGTCGGCTACAAACAAACGAGGATAGCCCCGGTAAGACGTATGGCTGCCCCTCCTCTGAGGAGTGTCTGCTGCCGGAAAAGCATATGGTGAGTGCGCAGTCGGTCATTTTTGCTGACGCGTCTGTGCAGTGAGGATCATGCAGCCTTATTATCTGGATTTATGCGAAGACGACACGAAGGCTCAACGAAACGGAGCAATGGCGTTCAAGTACACTCGCAACCACGCAGAGAGCGAGAGCAAATCCTCAACCGACGGGCGCATATGTCTGCAATCCTGCTGTCACAGAACGACCGGTCCAGGCGTTGTGCTGCTCCTTTCAGACCCGGGCGAGTGGGAGAACGAATTCTGCACGTTCCTCCTCCAGCAGAAACGTGAGAGGCGCACCACCGGCGACTCAATCTCTAGATATACCTCAACTGATGAAGAAGAGAACATCGACTGCGTCTACTCAAGCATCCACGATGCTGCCAGCTGCATTCCACGCTGGAACGTACACAGTAGGCATGAACTGTTCGAGAACAATCAACAATTCTTGCGACACGAACCGAGTACAAGAAGAAACACGAGAGGCGGACGTCTCTGCGGTTTGCTTGGGCTTTCCATGCGACCGCATCTGCATGCTCGTCAAGCCGTTCCCGACCCTGATCGGAAGGTGGAACTGATGCGACAGTTCTCGGTCGGATGGAGCTAAGCAGGCGCCATCTTGCGACGTGTTAACGTTTGATCTGAAACACTCCGCAATCGACTTACACAAAGACTGCAACTCTAGCTGTTACTACTTTTTCTAGGATAGAAGATACTTGTTGAGAATAAGATATAGTATTTATTATTCAATGTTCCATGGACCATGGATTGAATTTTTAGCTAAAGTTGCTTGAGTATCTGTCAGAAGTGTATACGATAGAACTGGAGAAGATACTCTGGAATGTGCCTCTCACCCTTTAGGTATAAAGGGGTCGCGCCTCCATGGTTTGACCGGTTGTGGCTCACTGGTTTGACCGGTTTACATTGGAATAACAACTACGCCACACCCTGATGCAGCTTCAGCCCACTCAGTAATACTTGGCGCATGGGAGCCAGGCATCTATCTGACGCTTAGAATGGCTCTCAGAGTGAGCAGGATGAGACATCAGGAGAGCGACATGCAAGCAAGCGCCAGTCTGCAGTCTGCTGCAGTCGTCAGAGAAAACGCATTGGTATACTCCTGCTTTGTCTGCTGCCGTCATTGCTGTTGGAGAGCTGGTATAGCTAATTTCCTGCTTCCCTCTTTCGCAAACGTTGCACGTGTTCTTTGTGATTCCTAAGAACGAACCATATGGTACTGTGACGTGTCACTAGGAATCCTAGGGACCTCGGACAAGACCATGGGCGCGTTCGATTGGGCTCAAAATCTGGAAGACACGCCCCTCTTTCAACCTCTACCAGCGCAGGAGCAGCAGGTAGAGGCTGGAAGAGGGGCGTGCTCTTCCAACGAGTCGTTAGAGTTGGCTGTTTCGACTATAGCGACAGAACTGTAGAAGTTGGAAGAGGGGCGTGCACACGGAGCCTAATTGAGCGCGCCCCATGCAATTCGGGACTCTGAATTAGATGAAGATCTCGCATATGACTGTGCACTGGCCAAACTACTCAAGAAATATAGACTGTGACTGTGGCTGTTGACATGTAGTCTGCTAGACCTGCATATGCATAGGCATGACTCTAAATACGTAGGAAACGCAGGAACAAGTAGTATATTTTTCACCTGTCCCTTGACTCTGTCTATGAAATTCAAATCATGCTGGTCACATATCATATGATGAAAATCATTGTATTTGATTCTTCACAAAGAGCCATGCACAGACTAGACGTATCCACAGATTCATAATAAGACTGCTAGCTGTCTCTAAAGGTGTAATCCCTTGAATCTCAGTATGAGACCATTTTTGATGCCACGTGCACAGCTCTACATATCAGCGTCATCACATCAAGAAGGCTCCTATCAAACCTAAACATTTAAAGAGTGGTTTGAATACAGCGACTTCAGTGATAAAAACGCCATTTTGACACCTACGTAGTGGAGCACCATTGATCAGTAATAGAGAAGGAGCGTTGAGCCAAGTAATCTTGTTGGCATATATGACTGTGATGTATGATGTTGTATGGTGCTGGCCAAGTTTGGTATGTAATATCTATCACCTAGACAGAGTCTCCTCAATAAAACTGGGTTCCTATAGAGGCATCAAGTCAACTATGTACCCATCGATGCTCAAAATGCAAGAAATACAATAATATTACCTGCAATGCAAAAGGATCTGCAAATGCAAGAAGTACTGACAGCCTTATTGCACTGCATACAATACTTTTTTATCACCAGATCACAGTGAGTCAATTAAGTGACAGCAGCTACATTAATATTAAGCCCTGTTTCATATTTCATTAAAATACGGAATTTCTATCACTATAATGATTTCATTAACTTAATTTACGATTCCCACATATGGATAAAAAGTTCTAATCGCACCACAGTAGACAATTGAGTGTACCTTTACTAAACATTTTGAGGGAAGGTCATCAACATGATACATAACACGCCAGGATTACATCTCCACTAACAGCAATAGAATGATATTCCAGAAGGCATGATGTGCTATTTTTGGGGTATGATATCCTACATCTCATTGCATGGAAACAGCTTGAATTGCAACAAATCATCAAAGTAGGTCAGTTTGGTGAACCCAGTTGACCTACTGGGTTCTGACAAATCTATATATTTGTTTGATTGAATTACTTTCAATAAGGCAAACGAGCACATTACAAAAATACTAAACGACTGGCCAAAGAATTTGAGGCGTTTTTAGCATGTCAAGTGCTTTAACACCATGGAAGTTTGTCAAGGTTCACGTTTCCTCCACTCATGATGACACTAACTTTTTTGATATCGCTGCCAAGCAGACGAAATCGATCTGACATCACAGCTGCTACAGGAACGGCGCCACTCGGCTCAACAACCAGCTGAACCAGTCACATAACAATAAATAATTGATCAATAATACCAACAGTTAGCATGTACATGAGCCAACCTTCATTCGTTCAAACACAAACTTCATTGCAGCAACTGTTTCGTCATCCGACTAAAACAACTTTGTAATTCATTTCATATGTGTTATTATAGAATCACAGATGCACGTACCATAGTAAGTACTGTCTTTTCTAGGCAATCTCTAGCGATAGGCCAAGTTATCTGACCAAGCTGCTGCGTCCTTAAACCATCAGCTATAGTCTCTAGATGACGAGGTGGCTCAGGCCACAATCGCTCACCTATAATTAAGTAAGTACCTTCCAATTTTTGGAATTTGCATAACTAATTTTATTTTCTCTGACCAGCTCTCAATGAAACTTCAAGGTCCTTTCCTGCTGGTTCAGCTGCAAAAACTAAAGAAAACAAACACAATTCAAGGTTACTTCGCAGTCATCTACTTTGCTTACGTTCTCTCTTTCCAAAAAGATGATATTTTCAAATGCAGGAGTTGAGGGATATATTATTATTATGCCAACTCATATGATTTCTAAGTTCCTTAGTTGATAGAAGAGGAGACAGCAAGCAAAGAAGGGAGGGAGGGAGAAGCTATTAAGAGAAGGGACAAACGAGGGGAGGGAGACAAGAGGGAAAAAGGAGGAAGAAGGGGAAGGAGGGAAGAGAAAGGAGGGGAGAGGGCCAGAAGCTGTTGAAAGAGTGGGTGATATAAGGTAGTGCTGTCGTGTGAATACACAGCTTTTCGATTGCTAACTTTTGATTTGAGGTTTGACGCTCTTGACTGCAAGGCAAACACCAGCAGCTAAACCACCTCCACTAACTGGTACCACAATTGCATCCATGTCTGAAACCTAATCAATAGCATCTACAAACTTTGCATGTGAATAATAATCTGATCGTATACTACCTGCTCAAGAAGTTCTAATCCTAATGTTCCCTGTTGTTTAGTGAAGAAACAAACAAGACGAGGATAGTACTTACAGTACACTTTGAGTCTGATCAACTCACTTGCCCGGAAATAACATGAACATCATCATATGGAGAAACAAATGTGAGACCGGCCTCCTTACAAACACGTTCACTGGTTGCTTTCCTGAGGAAGAATAATAATTAGCAACATAAGACATCTTTCCTGTTGTTACATACAAGTCATACCAATAGGCGACTTTATGGATATGACTGTGAGTTGGGGAGTGGCATTGATACTACAGTACAGCATGTCTGCCATTAGGTATGCAATGTGATTATGTACATTGCATACCTAATAGCAGACATGCTGTAATGTAGTATCGATGCCACTCACAAACTCACAGTCATATCCATACAGTCGCCTATTGGTATGTTTAACTAATTTATTAATTCTATGTGCTCACTGTATTGACATTGAAGAACTGTCAATTCAGTAAGACGTATGCTCATGCTGATAGAAGATTGCCCATAATTGCACCTACCTATCCTGAGGTGTTGGCTCGCAGAACACAACATTTGCTCCATATCCTTTTATAGCATTGACTTTAACCTGTGGTGCAGTATTTGGAATGACAACTGTGCATGATAACTGACAGTTTCTGGCAGCAGCAGCGAGTGCTTGCCCATGGTTACCAGCACTGTGAGTGGCCTATATACATGAGAACACATTGCAAGAAGGTAAGCAAAAAGGAGCAATCAGTAAAGATATCCAACCACTCCTTTGACAGCAGGATTTGATTCCTTCAACTGCAGAACCTGTAGTGCACAGCAAAGTCATTGCACATGCTTTCGTACACACACACACACACACACACACACACACACACACACACACACACACACACACACACACACACATGAATAAAAATGGACGAATGTTGAGCCCTTCACATTGTATGTTGATGTTACGGTCAGTTGCAAAGGTAGCTAGGGCATCTATGCGCTAGGTGGAGGCTTAGGGTCAGCACTGCACCTATATTGACTATGGCACAGCTCTGGGACTAGACAAAAAGGGCCACAAGTACAAGTATGCTGCAGGATGTTACTACAAAGCCAGTGGTCTTGTCCACTCCCAGTCAGTGACCAGGTACTCATTTATACTCCTGAGACAAGAGAGACAATTGTGTGTGAGTTCCTTGCCCAAGGCAATTACGCCTGTGCCCATGCATCCCATACTTGAATCCACAAATCAAAGATCTCGGATGTATCCATTCTCCAAATGCAACTCTCTAACCAATTAAGCTACAAACGTCACACACACACACACACACACACACACACACACACACACACACACACACACACACACACACCAATGCCTGAAAAATTATAGTGATTCTAGAATTATTCATTTCTATTCATTCCTGAATTCAACGCTATTGATCATTTTGCACTCTTAAATCAACAACTACTTGCCTAGAAAGATAACACATTACAGTGGTGTGTGTGTGTGTGTGTGTGTGTGTGTGTGTGTGTGTGTGTGTGTGTGTGTGTGTGTGTGTGTGTGTGTGTGTGTGCGTGTATACACCTTGAATAGCCGATGTCTTCATGCAACAACAATTGGTAAATTTACATTATTAATTAATTGACTAATATTTTCAAATTGAACGAATGCTGCAATTTATATACTTACTACAGAGATTATAAATGCATATAAATACATGCTGATATTAAATTTTATAATGTTTCTACCGCATTCAGTGCTCCCCGTATCTTGAAGGCTCCAGTTTGCTGAAGATTCTCTGCTTTGAAGAACAGCCTCCTTCCCACTCTTTCATCCGCAGTTCCGCTCGTCACAATAGGAGTACGGTGTATAAAAGGCGAAAGGCGAGTAACAGCTTCCTGAACGGCTTTGAAGTCGACTGCATAGCCGGACAGATTCAAAGCCATTGGTTGCAGTAACGTGCTATAGGCTTAGCGGTGATACGCTTGGCGCATTGTGATCAGATCAAAGTTGTGCGTACAGTACGATCCAAAGCAATCTATTACTGATCGAAAGTTGTCATTTACATCTATAAGAGCGTCAGAGTGATGCAATATTGAAACATTCGGGTACTCAAGAATAAAAACCTCTAGTTAGCTAATTAATTTAGAACTAAAATAGATACTATTATTAGACTATAGACGACTTTTGTTATTTTTCATGAGTTTGTGACCTTAGCTGTGTTGAGAGAAAAGCTTCGCTCATATAAAAATTTATTTATCTAGTGAATTTAGCCTCGCCCTCCCAGACCCGTGCAAGGAAAAAGCCAAATAATGGGCCTGGCCTGGAAGGACGAGGATAGCAAAGTTCAAGCGCTGCATTCTAGCAAGACAGAAATTCATCTTTCACGCGCTAAACTTATGTGTCGACTGTCATCACGTTTGACAATCGAAACACGTGCAACAGTTGTGAACTACCTATCAGTGCACGTGCAGCGAGCATACATAGAAATCAACCATCCAACTCGCGATGGAAGAGTGTCTCCGTGTCGCAGGAGCTACCTCTACCACCACTGCTGAACTCACCGCTGCTCTGCTGCACTTCAATGAGACTTATGCTGGCAAATTTCAGTTTAGTGAGACAGTCGATGTCCGGTCTCGACTGGTCACAAGTCTGATGTCTTGGCTGAGGAAGAGACACGAGCGCGCGCTAGAGGGTGATTTCCAAGCGGCTGCCTTACAATCTCTCAAGATAATTTGTCGTGAGACAGAGGGTTTAGACGATTTGACGTCCCCAGACGGAATGAGAGTAATGTACGGGTTGGCCGGTTTAGTGGATAATGACCCGGATGAACGTTCTCAATCAACTGTTCAGGAGGAAGCTTTGAAGTGTCTTTCTAATTTGTTGTTGAAGAACCCTCATTTGGCTGAATTATGTCAGACAGAAGGTGTACTCGAAGGTGTAATGAAACGAATAGCAAATCGTGGCTCAGTCTCGCTTTCAAGTGGAATAAAGTTTTTTGATGCCCGACTTCTGTTTCTTGTCACAGCTTTGGCTCCTAAATCGAGGTGTCTTATAACTAGAGAGTTACATGGAATTCCATCACTAGTCAGAGCACTTCAACTCGACATCGTCGACGCTTCAGGAAATCTGGTGCGGTACACCGATGAGAAGTCACGTGACATGTGTGAATTGCTCAAAGTTCTGTACAGTCTAACATTGGATATAGATGGCTTGGATGAGCAAGACTTTAAAGCTCTCGATGGACTTGTTCATGTTGTTCGATTGGTTTTGTTGTCGGAAGATCCTGGGTGGTCAACCGATATAAAGAGTCATGCTATAAATATATTGATCAATATGCCGAGTAGATGTGTAAGTATGCTTGTGCCTTCTGTTACAGTACAGGAAGAACCAGCAGCTGTTGTGTCAATGTACGAGGATTGTGACGTGTCTGCTATTGATGCACTAATAGCTCACTTGTTGCAGACACTGAGTTGCGTCGAGTTAGATTCGCCAGCTAATGCTGTCATTTCTATCCTAACAGCAATGCGGTCTTGTGCAAAATCATCTAGGATAATTCGAAAGCACATGCGAGGAAAGGTGAGCATTACAGCCACTTTAAACGGATGTAACCTTGTATGTTTGTGAGGTAATCTAGAGTCTCTGGTGAGGTTAGTTCAGTTGCAGTGTTCATAATCTAGATCATGTGTCTGACAAACTGGCTTGCATTAAGGCTTAACTTGATATTTTTTCTGTGGTTTGATTTTGGTATAGATTCTTCCTCCACTACACCATGTCACAGCTCGACCAGAAGATAGTGGTGGTCTAAAGAGTTTATTGGTTCAGCAGATGACGTCACACATTACCCATTTGAAGGAAATGGTGGCAGACTTTCTCTTTATTCTTTGCAAAGAGAATGTGTCTCGTCTCATCAAACATACTGGCTATGGCAATGCAGCGGGGATGTTGTTCCAGCGCGGCTTGCTCGGTGGTGACCAACCAAGTGCATCAAGCGAGTACTCAAGTGACGAAGACAGCGACACCAATGAATATCTGGAATCAGATCTAGATCCTATCACAGGGGGACCCGTAGGACCAAAACTTGATGCAAATGAAGATTTGACCGAAGAAGAAAAGGAAGTCGAGGCTGTCAAACTGATGCATCTGTTTCAACAGCTTAACTCCAACAGTTGTCTGAAGGTGGTCCCTATTGGTGAAGACGGCAAACCGTTATTGCCAGATGGCAACAAAGAAGGTGAAGCAGTAGACTCTGATGATGAGGTTAATGGTGACTGATGTGAAACATCTGGAAATCATAACTGACAGTTTGTTGACCACAATTTATTTGTTGCATAATTTTTAGTGTGACATTGATTGCGTGTGTAAGGTATGACTGCACTGAGTATACATACATAGATGTAGTATAATTGTGACTGTTAATTGGCAATTGCGATTAATGCAAACGGTGACAGTTGCTACTACAATATAGTAGGTTGATGTTACAGAAGTATAGGTTATAGACTGCTGGCGAGTGTTTAAGCAAAATACACCTCGCTCCACCGACGAGTTGTCACAAGGGTGAAGCCTGAATGCTAACGAGCTGGCACTTCATTTATACACATGCCAGAAGGTCTATAACCGACTTGTGTAGCACAGAGCTGAGACATTGCACCAATCAGTGTCTAGTATTTGCGTAGAATAAATGACATATCCCACTTTTGTTACATATTGACTGGTTAATAACCAGTAGCCCTGGGCTGGTAAACCGCCCGATTTATTGACCGTCAATATGTAGTGGAACTAGGATATGTCACCTATTCTAAGCGAATACTGGACACTGATTGGCACAGACGAATCTAGGGTGCTACAACGTGAAATGTTACATATACAGTCTCTTTAATAAAAATTGGCTGGCAAGAGCAGATGAATGAACCCTTGGGATACTTTACTGGTAGAATAATGAGGAAATCTGATGTGTCACGTGATAAACTTTATACATGTACTTGGTGACCACGTGAATGACAAGTCACATGAAGGCTTATTACCAATATGGATTTTGTATTGACAAACCTATTCGTATAAATTTTGTCAGTGACTAAAATTCTGGATTTAACAAGGTTATCCAAATTTTGTCTGGGTATGCACTTCCTGGGATATGTGCGAGCGCTAGGAGACTTTTTCTATAGAGACAACTACTGAATTTGCTTGATTGCTGCACCTCTATTTCTCTACTTTGAGGAAGTATAAATCATCACGCAGTGCTATCTGTGTTAATGATCACTTTTTTGTTGTGGGATAGAGTCTACTGTACGTCCTAGCGTGCGTTAGTGGGTGTGACCTTTTAGTCTGCTGCTGTTATTGAAAGCAAGTGGAATACGTGTCTCTTAATTTAGTAAAAAAACAAGAGCACACAACCAATTACAAAATTTAGCTAACATGTACACAAAGCATGCGTTAATACTTGTCACACATTATGATTTATCTAATCAACTCTACAGCAACCCGGAATTTGATGACATTTAGTGTCTGGCAAAAGTGGAATTCTTAAATATTTTGTTTGGCCATGGCCAGACCAACCAGAGTGCTGGCTAAGTCTTAATTTAATTAATTTGACTAGATAATGGGCATCTAGACATGCAAGAACGCAGTTTCATATGGACAGCTAATACACTCAACATGTGTATACCGGACTCTTATACGGAACTGCATATAATATAAGAGGTTAAAATGAGGTAAATTTACGGAAAGCAATCGCACACAATACAATCGAAAACGAGCATCCGATTGAAACGAAAACGACCACCTACGGATTTTTCCTTATTGCTTACACTTTTTCACACATCACTCTAGAACTATAGCTCTGGTTTTATTAGGTCTCAATATATTCGAATTCATCACCACCCTTTCTGTCTTCTGCCATTACCGAGACTGGTTGGTTCACACAGTGCTTCCGCCTGCTCGTACTCTTCATCAGGTTCAATCAATCTACTCCATCTGTACTTCTGCAGCTGCTTCTCACGCAGCCAATGACGCAGGTCGATACCCTCATAAACAGCGAGAGCGAGCTAAAACCGTTGAACGTAACAGTCAAACTCATTATCAGAAACAGAAAAGAGAAAGTGAAATTTCACCCATGATATCGCTGTAACTAGACTAGCGACAATTGTAATAATTCCAAAGAGAACCGTGACGTAGCCGACGTTAGCTCTCTCCTCACCTTGCAGCTCGTCGTTCTTCCTTTGGAAGTCGGCTAGTTGTTTGGACAACAGGCATCCAGACGTCAGCCAGATTCCAGTGAGAGCGACCGAAACCAGAACGCCGGTCTTGAGAAAGAAGCCTTCGAAATCGTTCGTTCTATGCGGTTTCTCTCCCGAGAATCGCATGCAGTCGACGGCACAGTATCCTACGGCGACTAGAATCGACAGAGAAGACGTGACGAAGACCCAGTGGCACGGGAATGCGAATCTGAGTGTGTAGCATTTGCCGGTCGTGTACAAACGACTTGCTATCAGCCCGACGACAGCACAGGCAAGAGCCTAGACACAGCCATTGAAACAATATGGAAGAGTAAGTGGAGAAGAAACGGCATTATAAATTTTGTTTAATTAATTAAGTAGACTGTGTAGATACCGTGTTGACAATCCTGGCGCCAATGCGGCAGCATACCATTGCCCTTCTACTACTCTGTTGTGGCATGGTTGAAGAGAGAGCTGAGAGAGCTGATAGATGCGTCCCAACCGTGCGTGACGCATGAAATGCTTCTAGATGATGAAATTACCCTCCTACTTTCTGTAACACATGCAGATATAGCGTAATGAAAGTGCATGTCAAAGCTGCACGCTTTTTGGAGAACGGAGGTGGGCATGCAGTAAACTGAACTGCAATACCGAAGACTATAGAATGCACATACACTGAAAGAAGAAATTGTGTGGGAATTTAATCGGGCGACATCAGGGAACATTACTATTAGTGTGCAATTAATTTGTGTGATAACAAGTTCAATCCAACTACCGTGTGCAGGAGGAAAGTCCAACTCTATTAGCAGGTAATTTAATTGTGCAATGAGCACAAAACCGCATAAATTTTTCCCCCGCACATGCCATTTTCTTCTTTCAGGGTTTAGAGAAATATTATTGTTAGACCAACAGCGTTGGCATTGCTATACGCATGGGCTTGGAGAGGCCACGGCCTCCCCAATATTAGTAAGTGGATATATCATTTTAGATAGACAATATATAAATAAAAATTATCTAAGAAAGGTCTCGTGCATACAAAACACTAGTAGCCGGCCTCCGCATTTTTGATGTCCAGCATAGCTCTTGCCAACAGTAAAGATGGCTCTATGCAAACTGTCAAATAACCAAATTGGAACACCATTTCAACCACTGATCATGCAATCTACCAGTTCAACACATAAACAAGAGCACTGTGATTATTCTGACTGGAAGTTTACGTCGCAGCAGTGCATATACAAACATCACCTAGATCATTTTCTACAACAGTCTGGAAGCTCGTTTGGATGCTTTCAATTCAATATATATGCTTTGATAGAAAAACGATTGAAATAGGTGCAAAATATTCAGGCGACAGCTATGCTGCACGTTCTTCATGGATGTCGCTGAATATCTGGAAAATTGGGAAAACGCAAATATATTAATGCACTAAGGATAGACTCAAAACAAACTTTATCATGCACTTTTTGCCTATACGAAGGCTTGAGTGGTCTCTTATTTTGGGGCCATCCGCTTGTGTCCATCGTCTATAGCACGCGTTAAGAGAGACCGTGCAAATGGTAAACAAAAAGCTTGACACTGAACAGCAATTGGACCCGAACAATGCGTTTTAGCACACTTTACTCTGTTTGCTGCAACTTAGTAATTGAAGCGAAGAGTGACCATTCAATGGTAGTAATACTACAGTGGTACAATTTTCCTGTCTACCTTCTTCCAGCCAACCTCACTCGTATCTGCTATGATTTCTACAATTGGAAAGCAGCTAACAACCACATATTCTGTAAATTGATATGAATTTAGTAATCGGGAGTCTGCAAATACTAAATCAACGGGAAGCACTTCTGAGTGTAAATTAATAATGCCAAGACTCCATTTCACCTATCGATTCGTTGGTCAAGTAAAAAATAAGAGTTTTTCTTCATAGACGTCAGCAGCTCTGACACAAAAGCAATAGTAGAAAGCTGGCTGCTCTAACTTGAAATCTTCATCACGTAACTACCATAACAGTGCACCCTCCCCGATTTTCAAATTGATTTTATGACCTAAATAGAGAGAGTGTATATTTAAATTTCTACATACAAAAATTACAAATAGCCCCCTGTTATGTATATATAGTTGTCGGTCATAGAACACTTAGTTATAGTTGGAATCAACGAGTCAAACCGAATATTATTCTCGTTTTTCCAGAAGGACGTAAACTACGATCGATCGCGTTTGGAGAAGAGTTGTGCCGGTTGCGATGTTCGGTCGCCTACACTCCTGAGGGTAAGTTACGTACTTTCTAAAGAGCCTGTTGAGGCATCTGCTTTCGCGTTTGTGAAACAGTTCGGTTTCTATACAATTGGTGCACACTCTGAAGATTGGATTACTATTCCAAGAATTTCGTTCCTTTGTAACATCTTGCTTTTAAACCAAACCATGCAGTTACACGCGTCCGCTACAGCTTTTCATCTCTAGAACTGGATAGAGTGATAATCTTGAAATCAAATGGACGCCAGCATATTGTCTCTCATGATTGAATCTGCACTGTCCTGATCTATTTTGCCTAATTGACGTGAAGAGTACTGTACTCAAGTTCGTGCTAACGTTTCATTCTGAAAGTTGCTACAGTTTCGTTAGCTGCTGCTTTGAAGGCAGGAAAATACGACAGGTAAGCACTCTGCATGCTCGTTTATAGAACAAAAATTGTCGTTGTGGTCTGAACTTGCAATGTGGAATTTGGTAGTTGGCATCACTACCAAGATTATGCATTCATGTGCAATGCCGTTTGTTCTAGGCTGAGAGTAGACGAATTCACATTTATACAATAATTAAGAATAAAGGCTGCTTTGTATACGACGACTTATAAGTAGAATTGTGACTTCTCGTTTGATGCACTTGCAGGAAATCAGAACTTGAAAGCGATGGCTATATCATATGCCATTCGTTTTCTCTTCGCAATTTTGATATGGGTGAGTACTCACGGGTCGACCAATTTGAATAGCAGAAGTGTCAACCAACTCTGTCTCGATTTGTCCAAGGAAGAGAACGTAAACGATTTTTTGTCGAGAAGAGAAACATTGAAATCGAATCCTTTCTACAGCACGAAGTTGCCTATAAATAGCTGGGGTCGATACACCAACTGGGAGTGCAATGGACCAAAGCTTTCAGAATACGGTGTAGCCGCATTTTCACGTTTGTACAACAAAAGTCAAAACGATCATCTTTTGATGTTTGGAGGACACTTCCAACAGTCAACGGGTGGTACGTCGCTTCGAAATGATACATGGATATATGATGAAGACGTAAACTCTTGGCGAATTCTGGATTATCTAGATGAACATCCAAATTTTCGTGAAAATTTGGTTTTGGTAGAAATTTGTAAAATGCATGTTATTATGATTAATACACGTCCAAATCTGGAAAACAACTGGTTGTTTGATGGAGCAACACTTCAGTGGAAAAAGATTACCGTTTTGGGACAAAAGTCGTCCATGTTGTCTTACGATATGCTCATCACAGTCAAAGATGTCAACACTTCTTGTTACTGCAAAGAAGCCGTTCTTGCCTTTCCCCGTCACTTTCATTCCGATCTGAACTGTTCGCTACTCTACGAACTTGTATGCATTGAAGATGCAAAAATCTATAGCTGGAAGCAAACGAAAATTCATGCATCAACGTCAGCAGTTAATACAGTTTGTATGCCTGTAGTAACGTCATCTTCAAAGGAAACGGTATTTACAATTATTGGTAATTGCCTTTGGTATTTCTCGATCTACAGTTTGACGTGGGTGTCAACAACCGCTTGCATCAACTGGAAAAACTCTATTTCTGTTGACGATTTACTGGTTGCTGTTTTTATGGAAGAATCCATGAGTTACGTGCTCTTCAGCTTTAGCAGCAGAAAGGTCGTTATCTTCAATCTATTGTTACTAACGACTTCTTTAGATTCAGTGGTTGGCAACGTTCCGTGGCCGAAAAGGAGTTTTGGGTTAAACCCCTCCGAAGAGATCGCGCTGGCACGTGGCACTTCGATTGTCGTGTACACGCCTGGAGGACAAGAGCATTGCGGCCTTCGCAAATGGATACTTCAAAATCCCACAAATACAAGTGTGTGGGTGTGGGAGGAAGTCATTGCAACGGATAAGAGTAGATCTCCACCGGCTGTCATCACTCACGACATAAACTATTCTGTCCAAAGTAACAGGCTGTACGTCTTGCAAAATCGTGACTACTACAATCCGTCAAATATTTGGACCCAGACTGTCACTGATTATATTTGGTCTTTCAACTTACTGTCAATGAGATGGGAGGTATTGGTAAAATCCAATAAGGAGATATCATATTACACCCCCAAACTGGCCAACACATGGCTTGACAATGACTTATGGTGCTCATCCGATGACGACATGGGCTTGTGGCAGTACAACAAAAAGGCGAACACTTGGAACAAAATGATTGCAAGGAATTCTCCTCCACCTCTTCGAATAGGCTACAGCCTTGTAGCAATAAATTACACTCGTCTCATTGTCTTCGGAGGAAGAACGTACACAATGCACACAATATATAACGATGTTTGGATCTTTTCGTGTAGAAATCAAAGTTGGGCACGCGTGGGAGCGACCTCCACCACTCCATCTCCGCGATACGATCACACATCGGTAGTCGTTGATTCCGTAATGTACGTCTACGGCGGAAGTAACAACAAAAGCATACTCAAAACAAAAACATGCTTTGAAGAATTATGGACGTTTCACGTCGACAGCAACAAGTGGGTGCTCATCAACGCAGTAAATCAAGGTCCCAATCTAACCGAGATTCAACCTTGCAAGGCATATGCTGCAAGCAGCAAAGGACAATTATGGATCAGTGTCGGTTGCATTATCACGGTAACAGACGAATGCAAACATCGTCCTCATATTCACATCTGGACTTACATTATTCATCTAAATATGTGGCGTCGCATAGGTGTATATCAATGGGGAGTAGACATTTTGGCTTGGCCTCTAGAGCGAGAAGCATTGCCGATATTGTTTTGGAAGGGACACCTGTTAATGTTGGGAAAATCGCAGTTAGCACTCTTCTACATGAAACTCGGTTGTCCGACCGGATTTTTATCGGTCGACATCTCTAGAGAGCCGTGCAGCATATGTGATGTCGGATTGTACGCCGAAGAAGGCGCCACTATATGTCGCCGCTGTCCTGACGGCACCACAACAAAACTTCGAGGGTCGGCGAATATTTCCGAATGCTCCGAATGTGAGGTAGATTACTGTCATCACGGCCATTGTTACATTACCACATTCAACTCGGCTCCCACTTCAACATGTGATTGCGACGTCGGCTATACGGGATCTCACTGTCAATACGCCACCTACTATTACATAGGTTTAGGCATTTTGTTGATATTAATCGCTACATTTGCAGGATTAGTGGCAACCGTCTACATACGAAGGAAACGCAAGATGAGCGAACGAGCACTGCGAAGAGAGATTGACAAGCTAAACGGAGTGTGGCAGATCAGCGAGGACGAGGTCGACGTGTTAGAAGAAATCGGGAAAGGCTCATCCGGAAGTGTGTGGACGGCTCGATACCGCGACATGACAGTAGCCATAAAACTAATGCTCGTTCCGGAAGATCCCCGGATGTGTTTAGAATTCGCGCGCGAAATCAAGTTCATGCAAACGATGCGTCATCGCAACATCGTTCTCTTTCTCGGCGCTGGAAAAATGGGATCAGACTCGCAACCGTTCTTAATCGCTGAATACATGCCGAGAGGATCTCTTCGCCAAGTCCTCGACGATTCAGCAATCGAACTGACGGCAACACGCAAGCTCCAATTTGCTAACGACGTCGCTCAAGGAATGAGGTTCCTGCACGACTTGGAGCCGCCAAGAATTCATAGAGACCTCAAGAGCGCGAATCTTCTTGTGAGCGAGAGCTGGATCGTCAAGGTGGCCGATTTCGGTCTCGGGCGGTTTGCGTACTTTCACGGGCAAGACGGACGGTCACAGACGAGAAGAAGTCGACGAAGAGGAGACGGCAATCTAGACGAAGAATCGCGTTTTGCCTTGACAGAAGATATGTCGGTGGTTGGCATTGGAACGACAAGATGGTGCGCACCTGAACTGTTACAACGCCAAAAGTATGACGGATTAGTCGATGTCTACAGGTAAGTGCATATACATCCGGGGTCTAATTTCTATTATTTACCGTTAGAGCTTTAATTCAGGCGCTCCATAAAAAATTTAGATGATGGCAAGACGCCTTGATTACAGAATAGACTTCCAAAAACAATTTGCTCTTAAAGGTGACACATCAGTCTTTGGCAAAATTTGTGCTGTTACTGCCGCCTTCAATCAATAAAGGGACCGGTTGCGCATCACAGACAATATTAGATACTGCATCTTGTGGTAGTAACTAGCTGGCTCCTATACACATTCATGATTGTCAAAGAGATCATGCACTACCACCACATATCAGTGCAGCAAACATAACGAACCAATCGCCATAGTTGTAGCCTAATAACGTTAAAGTGGGCGTTGCTTAATACATTGACTAGTTAAATAAACCCAAGACGTCATCATCCCATCACGGAATTTTTAAAAATTTTGCTGTATACATATAGTTCTCAAAAAGTATAGATGAGCAACTTGGATAGAGTCAAGCAAAAACTAAACTTAGTGCAAGAGATCAATTTAGTCTTCAACAATGAATGGGACAATGAGCAAAGTAGTCCGTATACTGAATTCATCTATATCTTTTGTATCAATGCAGATGTCTACAAGAATCCAAGATGAACAAGCAACTTTGGATCGACAGGGACCTTTATATAGCTAAGCGGGCGGTTCGTCCGAACCCTCCAAACCCAGCCAGCCTGTGCAAGACCTGCAAGCTCTAAAGCAGGTTGCACTTACTAAGTGCCCTCAAATAACAAATAAATCGTTAAATGTCTGAAAGTCTCCTCTGTTAGAACCTACAAAATAAAAGCAGTAAAGTGCTATACCCTCGCTGCTAGCTCGGAAATGGTGCTGCAAACATACAGGCACCTATAATATCAAGATCGTGAGAAAAGGGCTGGACATATTCCACGTGGCATTGTCGAATTTATGAAATGCCTCTTGAAATCATGCAAACACATTATCACATCGCCTGGCATGCTAATTAGCACAAGCGATATCAATGAGCGCATGCATTACGTTTCTTAGTTTGTCCGGTCGTTCAATGGTCCACAGCAGTATTACTGTAACCCTAGCGCATGCGCGATGGATTAATAAGTTTATTATCAAGAAGCGTCTAACCTAAATCGCGCCTGAATTAGTACTAATGTAATAGTTGTGTTGTTTTAGTTACGGAATTGTTCTTTGGGAGATTTGGACGCGTGATATTCCTTTCGTCGAGTACACGTTTACTGTAGAAATTGCGACCGCTGTGAAGAACGGCGAGCGACCTGATATTCCAATTGCTTGTCCAAACAAGGTTAGAAATCTCATGCAGAGCTGCTGGAATGGTGATTCGCTTGCGAGGCCGTCGTTTAGTGAAATTGTACGACGTCTTGGAGACATTCGTCAAGGGTCTGATTGAAGAAGGAAGAGGAAGTAAAGAATGACAGAAGACAACTTGGTTAGTATATTGTGATTTAGAAGTTGCGCATGTCAATGTAACTGGAAAGAATAAGCCATGTTTAGAGGAGAAACAGATGACAGCCAAAATAGATACACTTAATATAAAAATTAGCTGCATTGCTAGCGGGTCTTCTCCACATTAAAAGTAAACTTTTATTATTAATGTGCAGATTTTACTTGCTATATGATTAGACATAACCACAAATCTACTATATTTTATGTATACACATGCATGCTCGCTTTTCCTTTTCCGTTTGGCACTAAAAGGTAGGCTGTTACTTTTGCGGTAGAAACAGCAACGAATAGACTGATTCCTGCTCATATGGAAAGTATAGGTAGGATATTCGTATATAGAACCTGTGGCGCCAAAGTAACATTGACAGGCTGTTCGCAGAGTTCCATCAGTGAACAGAGGTACACACTTGTTGCATTTGCAACGACTGACATTGCACACGCTGCACTCTGAGATGATGCGAGCTCCAATCTGAACTGTCGTTAGACCGTTTGAACACTGGACACAATCTGGATCAGCGCGAACATCGTCTCTCTGTAATACCCTTGTTTGTAAAAATGACAATGTCGGTCAGAAATATTGGAGGAGCAAACCCAGCTGGACATCTGACTGCTAAATATTTTATGTCAATGTTCAAATGTATACATGACAAGAAATCTTTTCCATTTAAAATGATTTTGATAATATTCCGTTGATCAAGTGTATTGAAATATTTGTTGAATTCATGTGGTGCAATGACGTACCACATTTTGACGTGTATAATATACACCCATGTTTCTAGTCCATACTTTTCGTAAGCTTAACTGACATATTGAGTGTACACATACTTTATAGTGATTAATAGCTGACCCGGCGTAGAAGCTGCTGAATATTGGCATACAAAAGCATTCGAGAGATTAGGTCTTCTATTGTAAGCTGTCAGTTCTGACTATCTTCCTTTGGTAACTTCAAACATCCAGAGATTACTTAGGCATGCTCATGAACCATCTCTTCAATCAAACCCATGCATTTGGACTGTATGATGACCGCTGCGTGATTAAAGCGTGTGCTAGGTCGAACACAATAGACCATATCTCCAGTAGCTTGTCTCCAATGCAACAACATTGGTTGAAGGTGCATTATCCAAGTTTCATTGCAAGCAGCAGCATCTGAAGTGTTACTTTAAGCTATATCGCCAAAAATGATCTATTGACAGCAACGAATGACATAGAGTAGCAAATTGTTATCGAAAAATTTGATAACAATAATATCAAAAAATTGTCAGTAGCATTTTACATCCACGCTTCTATGAATTTTTTGCTGATATCGTTGGAAAGTACAATAAAACAGCAGCTACCAATTCAACAGGGCCCAATCAAGCAGCTTTCTTAAGTTGCGAAGTAATTTGACTGAATGAAAGTCTGTCTGATGGTCTGGGTGACCAACAGTATTTCATAATGCTTGCTAACGGCTGTGGACAATCTTGAGGAATTACAGGTCTTTGCTTTGCAACCACAGCGCCGGTCACTTCATAATCGAAACTGTATTGATCGAATGGAAGCTGTCTTGTCCAGATTTCCCACAACACAATTCCAAAACTGCAAATACAAAAACGGATATTATTATTTAGATGCTTATATCTTGTTAATTAAACTGTAATACCAGTAACCTGTAAACGTCAACTGCGGTACCGTACGGCTCTCGAAGAGTAAATTCTGGAGCTCGCCATCTTGCAGTTCCAACACCGGCGAAAGATAAACCTTCTCGCTTGTGAAGCAGAGAAATATGTTGGGGATTTGAGCCATTGTGGCGTCTAATCCGCTGTTTACCGTTTCGTTTAACGTTACCATTGACGGTTCTCCCTAAACCGAAATCAGCCATTTTAACAATCCAGTCTTTGCTTACAAGTAGATTATCGCTTTTCAGATCTCGATGTATTCGAGGCGGTTCTAACGTGTCAAGAAAATGCATACCTCTTTGCTGAATCCATGGCAAATTTTATCTTACGCTTACAGTTGATATCAATCGATAAATCGTGTAGTATATTTCTTAGAGATCCGCCCTCCATATATTCCATGACAAGGAAAGGAACGTCTCCAGATTGTGACTTACCCACACCAATGAAGAGAACGATATTCTTGTGTCTTACAGTTCTCATGAACATTATCTCCGTTTCGAAGTCTTCTATAGATTTGGAAAAACCTACAGCCACCATCTTCTTTACAGCTACAGTAATATTTCTGTAGAAAGCCTTGTAAACGGATCCAGATGCTCCAGATCCAATTAGTTCTCCAGTCATCACTTCATCTTCATCTATTTCTCATACGTTCGTCAACACTGTCACTTCATTTCGCAAAGCACGTTCGCTCTTTCTTTTTCTGTTGAGCAGTAAGAGAGAGTAATTCCTGCTCCTATCAACCAATAGGTAGGATATTGGCATGTAGAACCGGTAAATCCAACGAAACATTGACAGGCCGGTCTCAAACTTTCTTCGTTGAAATCTGGTACACACTTGCCGTATTGCAGCGATCTACACTGCACATGCTGCATTCTTCAATATTTCTAGCTCCTGTGCTAATTGTTGTTAGACCATTGGAACATTGAACGCATTCTGGATCAGAAAATATCGTCTCTCTGTAATATCCCTTTTTACAAAAATGACAAGATTTCTCTGATATGTTAGATGAGGTAAATCCAGTTGGTCATCTGACTGTTAAATAATAGATTCTACTTTTTAATGTGTCAAGCATGAGAAGAAATCCTCTCCAAAAGAAAGATTTTGATAAAGAAGTTTTGTGTATTGTAATGTCTATATATTTGGTTTCTGCTATAAGATGCCACGTTTTGGCCTGTACAATGAACAGCCACGTTTGGACTCTCCTTTAATGGTATGCAAAACCGCTACTTGTGTCTAGGTCTATACTCTTTACAGTGATTAGCAGTTGACCTGGTGTTGAAGCGGCAGAACAATCGCATTCCGAACTGTTTGAGAATTAGGTCCTATATTGTCAGTTATCAGTTCTGACCATCTCTCTGTGTTAACATCAAATACCCAAACATCATTTAGACATTCTTCGGAAGCATTCATTCCGCCAAATACATACATTTTAGACTGCATTACAGTCGCTGCGTGATTAAAACGAGCGCTAGGTCGAGCAGAATGAGTTATGTCTCCGTCTACTTGTTTCCACTTAAACATTGGTTGAAGTTGAATTATCCATGCGTCATCAAATGTAGCATTTAAGACTGAATTAGAATTCCTTCCACCAAAAAGAATGGCAGAAGTTTTATTAACTGAAACGAATGACATCAAGGAGTGAGGAATTATTGAAGGCAATTCCAATAATCGTATTTCGTTGTCAGTATCATTTTAGATCCACGCTTGCATAATTTTTTTATCGTTTTGATTGCGAAGTGCTACAAAGCAACAGCCATCAAACCAGGAGCTGGCTTCGTATCCGTCGTTTGCCACATCCAGAATAGTACTGAAAACTTCTTTTTCGACCACTGCATGATTTTTACATCTAAGTTCCAAATATATGAACTCGAGGAAACTTGTTCTAGTTCATCTGTAAATGATTGGGCAAATGTGAGATAGTTCTTCTTCGAAGTATAGGTTGATAGTTCTATAGAATCAGGGTAAACGTCGGGCCTTGGCAATCTTTGCGATATCCACACTTTAACTTCATAGATAAATTTCCAAACTTGTGATATTCCGGATATTGCCTCGTATGTAAAGACGACGATTGTCTTTTGATCTTCAACTAAGCTCGTATGTACATTATACCTTTTACCGGGAATGTTGCCTACAACGTCTTCAACGATACATTCATTACTTTTCAAATTGAAATTTAGTACTTTTTAGTAAGAATGTTGAATACGATCAAATTACTGTTTTTTGTTGCAACAGCACTATGGAATGTTTGTGATAATGACTCGTCGCCAATTAATGGCAGAGGACATCGAACTGCAGTTATATATTTCCGTGCCTCGTTTTCAAAAGTCCACAACGTTTGTTTATTCGGATTATAAAGAACGATTTTACCTGAATAGGAAGAAGCTATAAACTTGCCTGCAGAATGTGACGTTTCTTTAATGTTAGATTTGTTGTCAGTCCACTCGTGGCTTTCAGTGCCATCTCGATTTACACATCGCAATGCGTGCATAGAACTTCTAAAGTCGGAAGAATAGAGCAAGACAAAAGCAGACCGATTGCATAAGCAATTAGTTTGTGACTGAAAAGCAAGAACCGCAACGACCTCATTGTCATCGAAATTGAAATAGAAACGAGAATAACCATGCACTTGCGTTTCCTGCCAGTTCAGCGATACTGTGTCAAATACCCAGGCCTGTCTGGGGATAGAGAAATTATCAAACATATAACCGAATTGAAATGCAACAATCTTGGAGCAAAATTGAATCAAAGAAGATATGATTCTATTGAAGGAAAGTCTCCATCATCTACGTTCTGCCACGAGTTGGTGTCTAGAGTGTACAACCAGTTTGCAAATATGCCAACCTCGTTGCTTGCTTGTCAATCTGGTTTTTCTAATCCTGAAATGAGTAAATAGTGTCGCTTTCGGTTTCCAATCTTGACGCTGTAAGCTACCTTTCCATAGGACAATGATTCTACTTAAAGGTTCATTGATTTTCCAATCTTGAAATGTTTGCCATCCTTTGTGTTCATGTCAATTTCTCCAAATTTATCAGTGTAAATCTCATATTCAAAAGATATCATCACTGTTAACCTGTTGTCGTGAGATCTTTTGTTTCGCTTGTGTAAGCTTTGGAATTGCCCAACAGATAGACATAAACTGATGATAAGCATTGACGTCATTGTAGTTGTTATAGATACTTGCTTTTCACGGCAACTTCTTGACATTTTGAAAACACACCTTGGATATTGTTTTCAGACAACGTCAGATGTTCAATTAAAGTTTGAGAAATGCTCTTGCTTTGTGCGTATGCAGATATCTGTACTTTGTCTTTATTCTGACGGACTGAAATGGTTAGATATCTGAGATTTGGTGAAGGTATCTGTTGTATAGAGCTCTTCGTCCGCTAGAAAACGAAAGACGCTTAAACGTCTGATCAAAGGGTTATATAGCAATATGTAGACTGAGTAGAGATTTTATATCAATGTGGAATTTAAACAATCTTTATGAAACTAGATTGTTGAATATAACAGTTTTCAAAATGCTGTAATCAAATGGCTACCTAGACGTGTTTGGATATTGTTGTGACCGTGTTCACATGAAATCAACTATTGTTAAATTTTAGAAATAAATGTAACTGAAAAGTGTTATTGCAAATGCAATTTCAAAACATGTCAGACTACGCTATTGAAGACCACCGCTTGCAGGATCACGAGATTCAGCTAATTGAATGAGTTTTGTTGTACTCACTGAGACAAACTATTATTTTATTAATGTATATAAGCTCTTAACGGGATTATCAAGTCTTTTCAAAGCTCATGCATATTAGATAGATTTAGAAAAATTTTAGGGCATGTTATCAGGTATGTATTACATCATGAGCAATACTTTCAACTTTCAAGTTAATACAGGATGCTTTTAGTTCTTCTTAATTAGAATTGAAAGCCAACACGAGATATTTAGAAAGTGACTCTTCCTTTTTAACAATTTTTAATGCATTTATATCTACATCACCAACTTTATTACAAATTTGTGATCAAACTATTGTGGGTAATGCATTAATGGATATAAAAAGAGATTTAGTATTACTTAAATTATGATTGGGAGTGCTATCAAGGTGTTCCGAAAATTATTAGCTGAAAAAGATTATGGATTTGCAGTAGTATCCGGTGTTAGCCTATGGAAGTGAGATGTAAGACTCGAAAAAGCTTCTGTCGTTGACCGGTAAATATGGCTTTCGTAGCAGGAATTAGACGTGGCTTAGGGATAAACAACAGAGAGTCATGCAGTAACAGACGTAATGGGAAATTTGTCTATAGAAGCATAATACAAAATGAAGAAAGTAAGTTACATTTTATTGAATTTGAGAACATTGCATTCGGCAAATGAAATATTGTAAGGGGCCGGTCATTATTAAGTGTTCGGGGATTTCCAAAATTTTTGGGTGGCATAAGGGCGAAATGCAGTAATTTGCAGGGTCACAACGCATTGGGGGCATCTTTCGATTGAAGTCCATTTCCCTGTGTTGAAGACAAGAACCCAAAGATCATTTAGACATGCCAAAGAAGCGTTTTGTCCTCTAAATACATACATTTTGGACTGCATCATGACCGCTGCGTGATGAGCACTCATCCTAGGCCGAACCGAATAAGCTACGTCTCGACAGCATTGTCTCCACTGAAACTTTGGCTCAAGATGCATTATCCATGTTTCATTAAAACTAAAGTGCGATTTGATTTCGCCAAATAGAATGGGACTAGTTTCATTGGCGGCAACAAACGACACTGCTGATCGAGCTCTTATTGACGACGTTGATGTCAACAAACTCCATTCGTTATCAGAAGCATTAAAGAGCCACGTATGTATGTTGTTGTGATGGAGTTTTGCCGAAAGTGCAACGTAACAGCAGATACCAATTCAGCAGCTAGCGTCGTAAGAACTTATATAGGAAAACTTCTTTTTAACTTTGAACTGCCACTGCATGCTTGTTAAGTCTAAATTCCATATCATTGTACCAAATGAAAGCTGATCAGGTACACCTTGTAATAGTGTCGAAAAGGTCAAATAATTACTCTCTAAATCACAGTTTGTCTTCATTTGAAAAGGTGGTGCAAACTGAGGATAAGGAAATACTTTTCAAATCCAAAATTTATTTTCGTAGAAAAATTTTCAATAAGTGTTCTGATAGAACGCCTATCTGTTGTAAAATTATGATTGTATTCTGGTCTATAATTAGAAGCGCTGTACACGACTTCACTATACCGACTTTTAGGAATGTGACCTAGTATGATTTCTATAGTGTACTCGTTACTGTCGAGATCAAACTTGAGTAACTTCTTATCACGAATTTTGAATACGACGCAACTAATGTTGTCTGTGTGATGATGAAAAACTGAACATTGTTCAAGGTGGATTCATTTTAGATGATGAACTCAGGCGTGTCAAGGCACGCCAACATTAGTTTCTTAAGTTAGAGTTTAGGTTTGATTTAGTTGACATTTTATGTAGTTTGCCGTATCAATCGAATGTCATTGTACTAGAGAATTGGATATATCTAATAGATATTCTATCTATCTATCTATCTATCCATCTATCTAAGACGAAGACAGCGTAACGAGATTTTGCTAATTTAATGTGTTTTGGTGTTTTAAGTTTGACCATCATCTTGGTAATATGCCTTTAGCGTATTTATTGTCAAAAGTGAAGTTGACTGCTTCTAATTTTAATTTTAGCGCATTTTTACATTAGATGGTTGAAGGTGTAGCTATGAATTTTAAAATTGTGTTATATATCAGTCATTCTAAAAATTCCATTAATTGATATGAACAATTTTCTTTTTTATTAACATAATTAACTTTATTTACCTTTATTTACCAAAAAAAGATTTGATGTACTTTGCGCTTTCCCAGGAAGCCATCAGTCTTAGAATCCAAGTCTTTCGTCGCCAAGAAAATTTTTAATCCTTTCTTATTGATTGGCTTATTTGTGTTTTATTGGCTTGCAGGCAACTCTTCGAAGCAATCGGCAATATTTTTAATCTAACATAGTTTTGTGGTTTTTACTCCAGTTTAATTGACTTGTTACTAGCAGATGTGCAGGCGGTAATGTGACCTGAATATTGTGAATCAAAAAAGTAGACTAATTGAGAAGCCGGAAAGGCACAGCTGGATGTGACATTATGTGACACTCGAAACAAACACTTTCACGGTTTGTAAACGCGGAAAGACCGTACAGTTTCTCTGTCAAATGTCTTTCTTTGCAGCCCTGCATGGATGACAACCGTGGAACATTTTACGCTTGCATGTGTTCCGGGGAAAGAAGTAAAATTTTTATTAACGCAATTTAGTAAGACTAGATAGATTACTTTACTCTCCTGACCGTATATCTATAAATTGCAAATGCCCACGCCATTGAACTCAAGTCTCTTGTTGTAGCAATTATTAAGAGAATTTCTAAATTATTTGCATATAAAATATATTTAATAACAGTTTGTTTATAAATGTAGTGTTTATATATGACACAATGCGCATTGTCCGATTAGCGACTAAGTAATTCTAAACATAATTGGTTTTAAGGTAAATGTATTTATTATGTATAAATCACGTACTATAAATTAAGAAAAATGGTTGCATTTATAAATTTTACAAGGATGTTTAAAATCTGATTAATCAATGGATCTTTCCTGACAAGATCTGTGTATGATAGCAAGAAACTTTGACACACACTATAGCTTAAGTGAAGTACAGATACAACATTTAGAGTAAAATACAAGTGATGATATATAAACGGTGCTTGTATAAATTGCAAATTTTTCTATCCACAGTTTGGAAAACGTTTGCCACACTATCCCTGTTTACAGTTGTACATACGAAGCCTAATTGGTATAATGTTCAAGCACAATTGTGTTAGATCATATGCAAACGAATTGTTCTATGGATCAACAATTTGAAATATTTGTTATTATAAGTTGTATATTATTTGACAACATACCAAAAGAAAGATCTTGCTATGTTTGCGTGACAAAATTCAAATTGCAATAAATTAAAATTGTGGAAGACGCAATGATACACTAAGCTATACAAGTTGCATGAAATTGTTTACTAGCAACAAAACACATTCACCTCTTGTCTGCAACATTGTAATCTACTTGTTGCCTAAAGATTTGAGTTGCGAAATAACTTGACCGAGCGAAAGTCTGTCTGATGGCCTGGGTGACCAGCAACTTTTCATTATCATGGCTAACGGCTGTGGACAATCTCGTGGAATTACAGGTCTTTCATTTCCAACTATGGCGTCGGTCACTTCATAATCGAAGCTCTATTTATCGAATGGAAGCTGTCTTGTCCAGATTTCCCACAATGCAATTCCAAAACTGCAAATAGAAGTGTCAATGTTATTACTTAGCTGTGTATATTTTATAGACACAATACCTGTAAACGTCTACTGCGGTATCGTATGGCTGTCGAAGAGTGAATTCTGGAGCTCGCCATCTCGCAGTTCCAACACCTGCAAAAGATAAATCTTCTCGTTCTGGAAGTAGAGAAATATGTTGGGGATTTGAGCGATGTTTGCGCCTGTTCTGTTGCTTATTGTTCTGTTTGACGTTACCAATAACGGTACTCCCTAAACCAAAATCAGCCACTTGAACAATCCAGTCTTTGATAACGAGAAGATTATCGCTTTTTAAATCTCGATGTATTCGAGGCGGTTTCAGCGTGTGAAGAAAATGCATGCCTGTTGCTGAATCCATGGCAAATGATAACTTACGCTCATAGTCGGTATCAATCGATAAATTGCGTAGTACATTTCTTAAAGATCCGCACTCCATATATTCCATGACAAGAAAGAAACGTCTTCTGGTTGTGACTTTCCTGCGCCAATGAAGAGAACAATATTCTTATGTCTTACAGTTCTCATAAATATTATCTCCGTTTCGAAATCTTCTATGAACTTGGGTAAGCCGACAGCCATCATCTTCTTTACAGCAACATTGATATTTCTGTAGAAACCTTTGTAAACGCTTCCAGATGCACCAGATCCAAGTAGTTCTCCTGACGTTACTTCATTTTCATCTATTTGCCATGCATTGGTTAACACGGTTACTTCATTTCGCCAAGCACTCTCGCTATTCCTTTTTCTGTTTAGCAGTAAGATATAAGCTGTTACGCCAGCGGTAGTGACAGCAACGACTAGAATGATTCCTTCTCCTATGAGAAAGTAGATAGGATATTGACATGTAGAACAAGTGAAGCCAACTTAACATTGACACGCTGGTTGCAGACTTTCGCCGTTGAATTGAGGTACACACTTACCATATTTGCAACGATTGACATCGCAAACGGTGCATTCTGAAGTCTTGTGACTACCATTTATGGCGGTCGTCAGATCGTTTCGACAATTGACACAATCTGGATCAGCGAACATTGTCTCTCTGTAATATCCTTTTCTGCAAAAATTACAAGGTCGTTCTAAAATATTAGAGGAATAATAAGATCCGGCTGGACATCTGACTGCTAAATAGTTGATATTTCTTTTTAGTGTGTCAAGCATGACAAGAAACCCTTTCCAATAATATGTTTCTGATAACAATCCTTTCAACACGTTGAATGAATAGTCGTTGTTTTCATAAAGTGCAATGCGGTACCACGTTTTGACGTGTACAATGAACATCCATGTTTCTAGCCCGCTGTGTTTGTAACGGTGACTGAAAGAATTGTACATATATTGTACATTGATAAATAGTTGGCTTGGTGTGGAGGCGGCAGAATATTTGCATATATCAGTGTTCAAGAAGTTAGGTCTTTTATTGTCAGCTCTCGGTTCCGACCATCTTTCTGTTATAACATCAAACACCCACAGATCACTTAGACATGCTTCGGAAGCATCTTTTCCACCAAATACATACATTTTAGACTGCATCATGACCGCTGCGTGATGAAAGCGTGCGCTAGGTCGAACAGAATAACCTATGTCTACAGTAGCTTGCTTCCAATGCAACATTGGTTGAAGATGCATTATCCAAGTTTCATTCAAAGTAGCAACATTGAAAACGCTACTAAAAAATTTCCCGCCAAATACGATAGCTGTAGTTTTATTGACAGCAACAAACGACATAAAATAGCGAACTGCTGTAGAGGAATTTGATATCAATAATTTTAGTATATTGTCCGTAGCATTGTATATCCACGCTTCTATAAATTTTTGGTTGATATTTTTGGAAAGTGTAATATAACAGCAGCTACCAATCCAGCAGCTAGCTTCATAATTGCAATAACTTACATTTTCTTCAGAAATAGAATTAGAAACTTGTTTCTTCCATCACTGCATGTTTTTTAGATCTAAGTTCCAAATGACTGCACTCCATAAACCTTGATCAGTTTTCTTTATGAATAATGGTGCAAATGTGAAATGGTTGCTATAGACAGCATAAGTTGATACTTCTAAAGACGAAGGTACGAGAGCAGGACTGGACAGTCTCTGCCATGTTCAAAGTTTACGTTTGTAGATAAATTTCCAAACTATAGTTTTCTCAAAAAGCTCATCGAGTGTAAAGAAAATTATTGTATTTTGCTTTTCAGCTAATGTAGACACAATATTATACCGCTGATCAGGAATTTCGCCTGCAACGTCTTTAATAATAAATGAATTACGTTTCAAATCAAAATTCAGCACTTTATTATCAAGATTGTTGAAAACGATAAAAATGCTGTAGTTACTTGCGACAGTACAGCCAAATTTGTGTGACTGAAATGATTGCAGATTATAGGAAACTGCAGTTACATTTGTCCACGTCCTATTTTCAAACTTCCACAACGTTTGGTTAGCCGGATCATAAAGAACAATGGTACTTGAATAGGAAGAAGCTAAAAAGTTGATCCCAGGTGAATACTTTACCTGTGAACGTAACAGCCGTTTTTGAATGTCGGAGGTGAGGTTAATACACTCGTATCTTTCAGTGCCATTTTGATTTACACATCGCACTTCGTACGTAGAAATTCGAAAGTCTGAGGAATGAAGCAAGACAAAAGCGGTCTGATTGCATCGACAATTATTTTGTGACTGAACTTGAACGGCAACTGCAGCCACCTGTAGGTTCCAAGTTTCGGTGCTATCATAATGAAACCAGAAAGGAGGACTATCGTCTACGTCTACTTGTGTCTTCTGCCAGTTGAGCAAGACTGTGTCAAATATCCACGCTCCGGTTAAGTTAAAAACCTTTCCACGTCTAAGCTCATCGGTTTCCAGATCAACAATCTTGTTGCAAAGTTGAACCATGACAGGAGAGGAGAACAGTGGAGGAAAATCGCCATTATCCACGTTTTGCCACGAGTTGGTGTTGACTGTGTACAACCAGTTTGCAAAAATACCCTTCTTCTTTTCTAAATATGAAAGAGGGCTATTCGCACCTGAAATCAGTAGATGTTGCCGATTTTGGTTTCCGACATTGACGCTGTAAGTGATTTCCCCATACATGGTGGCTAGAGGTTCATTAAGCTTCCAATTGGTAAAAATTTGCCAACCTTTTGTGTTAATATCAAATTGAAAAATATAGTTATTTCTCATTATCTCTCCTTGAACAGTTGTCGTGGCTGTTACTTCGGTGTCTTGTGACATTTCATTTCGTTTTTCTAAGCTTTGGACTTGCCCAACCGATAGACATAGAATGAGAATGAGAGCTAACATCATCGTGGTTCCTACAGATACTTGCTTTGAAAAATAATTTGTCAAAATTTTGAAAACACAAACTTTGTCAATTTTAGAGACCGTCAGATATTCTTTTAGACGTTTTTCTTTGTACGTATTCAGATATCTTTCCCGTGTCGTCATAAGATCAGTCAAAATAGACATCTGTTGAGAGTTCACGTAGTGCATTTGTGGTCTGAAGCTCTTCGGACGGTGGGAAATAAAAACTGAAGAAACGGTTTGGTTTAACCTTGGTTTATATAGCAATGTGTACGTGTAGAGCATCTATAGCAATATTGAATGTGACCAATCTTAATGAAATTAATTGTTGAATATCTTAAATCGGTGTTTGAGTCGTAATTAAAATTTCGACACTCCGTTACGATAAGTGATTCGCAGAAATAGCTATTTTCAAAGTTTGGTAATTACATAGCTATAGTTATACAGGTGTCATAATGGTGTGCAAATATAATTAAGTGATAAGATTAATGCAACTGAAAAAGTGTTAGGTAATTACAATGCAATGTCAAGAAAGGAAATCAAACTGTGATATTGACCAGAAATGGATCGCGACTCGATCGGAATAGCTACCGTCCAAACTGCTGTTTGAAACAATATCTCCGCCTGTCTTCAGTATCACGTGGCTGATATTGCAACATGGGACGGCGTGTTCGTGAAGGTTCTTTGCCTGCGGAAATCTTTGATACAGCGACGTAAGGCAATTCAAAGTGAGAGGAAACCAGAAGAGAGAGAAGAGGTTAGATGTCTCCACTGCAACAAACGTAAAGGTATAACGGCCACTATTTTTACAATTTCGCTTTGAACAGTTTCTAGTTTTAGGGTATTTAATTAGACTATTATTTTGGTATTAATTACTAGCCTTTCAAAAATATTGGCAACAATGCATCTAACTGTTCATAGATTTGCTAATGCGATTACTTGATATTATCAAGAGTGTAGTCATCTATAAGACTCAACCTTTTACTTTAATTACTTCAAATAACTTAATTAAGCGTTATATATCCATTAAAGTTGTGGTACCTTGCACTTCACTGTGCAAAGTCACTTGACTTAGCTAACAGCTTACTCAAAGCATACAACAGGCGCGTACCCAGGATTTCTCTGGGGGGTTTCCATATTAATATCAATAATATTGATTTGTTTATATTAATATCAATATTATTAATCTTAATAACTGTTTCTATATCAATATCTAGATTAATATTGATATTAATGGTTTAATTGATATTTGATATTTACTCTCATCCTTGTAATATCACGATGTCTTATGTATCTATACAAGTTGACAAAATGTCTTTCAAAATTATTCTTCGCGGATGTTTCCTGGAAAAACTGTTAATAACTGCATCAAAATCGATTGTCATCGACTGATTGATGTGTAGTAGAGCCAAACTGCTTAGTCTTTCTTGGCCCATTGAGGACCTTAGGTATGTCTTTAGTCGCCTTAAGACAGACACGGATCTTTCACACTCTGCTGTCGTGACTGGCAGTGTGCAAAATATGCTCAGCACACAGTTGATGTTTGGGTACATAGTTTCGTCAGCATATGACAAGCAATCTGCAGGCGTGTGAGGAAACGCTCCTTTGAATCTGCGCCATTTGTTGACCCAGTTGTGCATCTCCTGAGGCAGCCCATCAGCAGATGGTAAATCGTCAAGGTAGAATTCAAAGTCGTCAAGTCCCATAGTTTTCACATCCAATTCCCCCGTAGGGGGGTTTCCGGGCAACCTGGAAACATGCCTGCGTACGCCACTGTACAGATGGAGCGACTTCCAGTTTGTGACTGCTTGGCTATCTAGCTATAACTGCACTTACAACGATATAGAAGATCGTATACATTAGCTATAAGATTGTTTGCATTTTCTAGTTAGTTGGTCAATAATTGTTGTGTTTGTTTGACTATTACTTGCTTCATCTGGTCTAGACGTTGCTTTTAGCTACTGCAATTTTTTTAGCTACACTGCTTTAAACAACTTGCGTTTTTATAATCGCAATTATACAAATTATTTGTTTCTCGCTGTCTTTACAGCCTGTTGTTTGCCGATCAGTTCCTTGAGGAATGTCTACAAGACAGCGGACAACTTAACTAAAAAGAAGTCGTCGAACGTAAATCACAATTCCAGCAGCGCTTCATAAGATTTCTAACCTCATTTGGACAATCGACTGGAATATCAGGCCGCTCGCCGCTCTTCACAGCGGACGCAATGTCTACAGTAAACGTGTACTCGACGAAAGGAATATCAAGCGTTCAGGTTTTCCAAAGAACAATTCCATGACTAATTAAACTAATTGCATTAGCTCTCATTCAAGCGCGATTTTAGAAGATACGCTCCTTTTGAAACTGAACTTAATTAACCGGAGCGTTCATGCGCTATTGGTAATACTGCTGTTGACCATTAAATGGCGTGACCAATTCAGGAATACAGCGCTTGCACTAAGCTGTTATCGTTGGTGCAACTTAGCGTGCCAGTCGATGTGATAATGTCTTTGTATGACTTCAAGAGGTATTTAATGCAGACAATCTGACGTGGTATTGGATTTTATCTATTAGGTGCCAGTACGATTGCAGAAGCTTTTCCGTAACATATAGACTAGCAACGAAGGTATATCCTTTTACTGTTTTATTTTTTAGGTTATAAACGGGTCTACTATTAAACATTAAGCAATCTATTTGTGATTTGAGGGCACTTAGTAATTAGAGCCTGCTTTATATAGTGTTTGCAGGTCGTGTAATTTAGGCTGGGCCAAGTTCTGAGGGTTCCTCCTGCTTAGCTGTGAAGAACGCTTTCTATTCAAACTCGCTTGTTCCATCTCGGACTCCTTTACATCTCAATGACGTAGGAAGATGTTCATAAAAGGGGGAATGTACAGCGGATGTCATTATGAGTAAATTAAACTACATCGCTTGCCTGATGGTAAACAGATTTCAAAGTCACTGGCACAAAAAATTTCGATTCCTACACTGAGCGAGTGCGCTTTATACCCCAGCCCTCTGCTTCCAACGCCAGCGCATCTACACAGAAATGGTTATAATTCAGTATGGACCGCTTTGTTCGTCGTCAAGTTTATTCTTGCAGACTAACTAGAGCTAAATTTAGGTTTTGCTGGTGACTTCATCAATGTTGCTGATCTATAATATCCAAAAACTATGTATAAAAATATATGATATATATATATATATATATATATATATATATATATATATATATATATATATATAGTAAATATATACATATATTTGATTTAGAAAGTAGGTAAACCCAACCGCTCTGCACCAACTGCTAAATCTAATCTACCATTTAATATTCTAGCATTAGACTGCCAAAAACGAACAGATAATTGTTCTAGCAAATTAATAAATGCTAGAATAAATGAAAGTCTATTTTTGTCATCGTTTTAGAGGCAATCATTCTTAGTGTAGCTGAACTAATAGGTGTCTCAAATCCAAACGTTTTAACTATCAAACGGTAGAAATTCCACCTGCAGCTACCATGTCCGCCTAGTGACGAGCTTCTTTTTCTACCTCTCCAGCAAATAATGTATATATATATATATATATATATATATATATATATATATATAATTATTTCTATCACATAATCACAGGAATGCAATTCAATGCAGCAGCTCCAGCCAAATTTGAAGATGGCACAATGTACGAAGGCTGCGTGGTATTCCAAATGGAAACATCAAAGTAGGTGGGCTTGCCGTTTGCGAAATTGGGATGATAGACATCCCCAGGACGATTGAAAGAAGTACTATTGCAACGCTTCTCAAGGCGTAAACCAGTATCATCAACAAGTATCGTGTAATTGATGATGTCTCAAAGAGCGTTATGACGTCTGGGCAATAAGAGATCCGTGACCACATCCAAGGAGATGATCTCCAAATGAATCAGTTGTACGTGTTTATACATTCAACGTAACAGTCTTGGAAAATTAAGGAAAGATAGATATTTTCAGCCAAAGCTTGATTGCAATCACAAATTTATGTGAAGCTTATTGTACAACACTTCAGACCTGATTGGGAAAGTTTTGCATGTATATCAAGTATTGATTGGTTCTGACGTGGTCAGCAATCTTCCATCACTGAAACAAAACCAAACTTGATTGGAGAATATGATATGAATATCTAATTGCACGTGTCCATCGACGCAGGATATTCACTCCGTTACGTGAAACATATCTAGGTAGAAATCAGTTCTGGATCAATAACTATTTGAAAGAAGGGATTGATCTAGCTGCTGGAGGTCGTAAAGCGTTAACTAATTTTATCTCTTCTAATGAATATTTTTATTGCTATAATTTAACTACTAATCTTCTAGGCTGACTATAATATTCTCGTATGTAAAATAATGCAATCATCTATAGAAAAATGTATAAGTCAAGAGCATTGAATAGGCTGTGACGTGCGGAAATGGTCCACTGTACTTTTAGTCTTAAGTACTAAGTCTAGAATGTTCCAAAAGTTAGAAAAAGCAGAGCCGTATTGCAATCTGATAGACAGCAGCCACCACAAATTGCCTTACTATACGTCTGAGTAGAAGATTACGCAATCTCTTCCTTTTATCATTGGTGAACCACGCCTATTGCAAAAGAGGGGTATTAACTCCTTGAATTCCCTATGGATCCCAAACTGAGAAATGTAGTTTAGTCGGCTGATTCTCTCGTTTAGCCTTCACAGTAAAGTGTCCCAAAGGTGTAATAGGTTGAAATTCAAAGCACGCAACACATGATCCGTTTTCACCAACTGCATGTAGCTCAATCGAGCCCTTCCACGTTATCAGATTAATAAAATTAAGTGGTGATGCAGAATCAACAATTAATTAACGGAATTTGTTTCCAATATTTTGGCAATTGTATATCTAATGAATAGGTTGCACATCTTGACAGCAAGAGTGGATTTTGTGGTTTGAGATTTGGAAGACACTGGAACAATAGCTCTGCTAGAATTTGGTGCAAATTGTAGTCACAATTTGGCAGTGATTGTACAATTTCAGCAGATGATTTCAGACTCTCCTATATGTGACCAATCTTACCAAATCAACAACACTTAATTTGCCCGTCTGAATTGATAAGAACTACACTGATCACTGCTACCATGCACAACAGCTATAAGTGTAAGACTTCTGGGACTGAAATTTCGACAGAAATGAAACACCTGGCTAGTTCAGATTTGATCGACGTTTGTCTTAATTGGACACTTGATATTCTTTTGGTGATTTCTTTTCACAGCTTACACATGCTCCTTAATTAGTAGAAGTAGAAGCTATGGGTTGATTATCCTCAACAGACTTTAGCGATTCTCGCTCAGCTGCCTCAAAAGTTGCTGCCAATCAACAGCTGAAACATCTCATAAAGGGATTTTTTATGTTTTGCGTCAGAAGTTGTCGCAACAAGCGCTCATTGTAAATGCATGCCTATAAAAAATTTCTTGAAAGATTCTCTTATATGTATACTTCTGGCCACGCACACGACGAGGAAAAACATTGCAGTTCCGATAAGTATTCTGTGAGTGAATGATCCACCGATTTGCGATGACGATAGAAATAACCTCTCCATTAGAACAATGCAGTTTCAGTGTACGCCGAATTGTTTATCCACATTCTGCTTTACGTCCACCAACGTGCAATTCCTCCTGTTCGGAAGCGGAAAACAGCACAATATCTTGTGCGTTTCTGTGCCAATCGATGTGCAGACAGAAGCTCGACATTTTACTTCTACATTCTCACCTGCACCGCATACGGATTAGGGATTAACCACTATATAAAACGGAGACTCCAAGGGCTCCAATTCTCTTTTATCCTGTCCAACATCTCTAAGGAAAGCGGCATCCTCGTCGTCGTATTGTTTCGTACTCTTGCAGTAGAGTGACGACGTGAAATGTAACCAGAATAAATTGTTGAAAGGCAACGTACCCAAATATATATATATATATATATATATATATATATATATTTATATATATATATATATATCAAATATCCCAAAAGGTTTTGAATACCGGGTACAGACAACATAAGAATGGTTAACAAAGCATGCGTCACTCTTTATCTATTTCAGTATTAGCATCAATTGATACAATTTTAATGTTACTATCGAACATTGCTGTTAACTGTTTCTATTTAAATATTTAGTTTTGTGGAGCAGTTATATAGTATATTGTCAATTGTGTACGGTCACGTGTCACCTACGTATGTTCGTGTATGAATGTGTTAGATCAGTCAATCTAGTAATGAATTAATATAAAATTTGATGTAAAAATGGCCAACTCTTTTACAAACTGTGCATACATCAATATAAAAATGAAGCCGTAATAGTCCTATCTATCTTATCATTTATGTTTTACTATAAATGATATATTTTTCATCACTAAAGCTAAAATGTCTCTAACATATTATCATTATATAGAGATATATGACTACAAAGTTTTTAAGTCCTCGATCCATTAGATGTTTACAATAGTATCAAAAACACAAAAACCACATACGCTGCTAAAAGTGTAATATGTTTACCATTTGTCAATGGCTACATGGAGATAATATATTTATCCAAAAACTGTAATGTCCAGGCTTGATTAATCGCTCATCTGGCATTAACTTTCGTACCATATATGAACACTAAATTAGATGATGAAAACTGCTGCAAATTTTATGAACACCTGCTTTTAACACTTCTTTTATGAAATTGTTACAACAAGAACTTTTATTAACCAGAGGTGTAGGAAGGGTAAGCAGACAGAGTGACATACCGAAATAACGAAACTATCCCGAATAAGTAAATTAGTATCGCAATGCCTTCCGTTCTTACGAAGTGGTAAGTAAAGGTGACCAAGCACAGAGATATCAGACTCGAAGCCTATAGTAGCCGTTTCTGATTTTGCACCCACGGGGCAAAACCTACGGGGGCCAAGCGCCCCCATTGGGCCCCTTGCTTCCTGCGCCTATGTTAACTCAATTGCGTCTGCCCCTTTGATTTCAATATAGACAGCCAGATCAAAATAGAAAGGTCAATGGTCACGATGCACAATTATCGTAATTAAATATTTAATATAACGTGTGTTTGTTTACCCAAGCACAAGTTGAAACTGTACCATGGCTCTCATCCTAAACTGCAAAAGAAGGTAGTCGAACAAGCAAAAGCACAGTAGTCTCGCTCTTTCTCAAAAAAATGAAACTGCGGAGGTATTGGTTTTAAGTTTCATCTGACTTCACTTTTGGCTGTGCTTTCATGGCTTCTCAATTATTCTACTATACAATACCTCCATGATTTACCCAAGAACGTCACGTAGGTCGTAAAAGTGAGAGGCTCATCAACTAATTTGAAAATGTGACGTCATAGACAACGCGTAACATGTCAACACTCAAATGTTTTAGAACTGCTTGATTCTCAAACAACATAAGATTAAATACAATAATATTTTAACGAACAACGCCCTCAAAAAGTGGGAGGCGACCCTACGTGATGCCTAGATTTACCAATGGTCCATCATCCTCGCTCAGGTCACTAACGGCACTCCTATAATAGCCAGTTAGTTCAACTAGAGGTAAAATGTACAAATTATGCTAGCCATAAAAGCGCTTGTTACCGATTACTTAGCTGATTAATTAAAAGACATGTGTACCAGTGCTATAGACAGGTATGTAAACATATTATCAAAAGATTTTAAAAATTTAAATAACAAAAACTTGAATTCTAAAAGTCATGTTTTTCTAAGAAAAACCTACAGTATCACAAACCTTTTGACTGGTACATAACGGTTAATTAAATTAATTTGAGTAAATTTTAAAAAATATTTATGTTAATTGCTGGTGTTTTGAGAAAGGCGAATCTAACCAAAGAGAGCCCAAGAGACACACACGCTTGATAATACAATGTAACTGCGCTACAAAACTTGTTACATAAAGCAGTTAACAGCACTGCTAAAAGTATTGTTAAGTGTATATAATTAATACACCAGGTTAAGGTTCTCATTAAATACACTCAACCTAACTAATGTTTTGTCCAAATCGGCAACCTAGTCACGATGTGACGGCAAACGTTTGTTCACAACTAATCCATTTTTTAGACAATCTCGATCCGAGTACGAAAATTGCCTTTGATTTACATCAATCGGAATAGATTAATTTATTAAATTGAAAAATATAAGGTCGTTACCATAACGTGCGTTACAAATGTACTCGGAATATCTAACCCTCTTCACTCTTCTTTGTTCTCACTTAATTTTAATTGCCTTAAGTCGCTGTATTAACGCTTTCTGCAAGCAAAGAATGTACACGTACACATCTGCCATACGATATACTCAGTCACGAGATACTGAAGAAAGTTGGAGGTATCGTTTTCAAACTGCAGTGTGAAGCTCGCTATGTAAATCGAATTGCGATCAATTTTTGGTCTGGTGTAGAAAGGGCTTTATTAAATCAGATAATTAAAGCTTGTTAAGCTGTCTTGCTGTTCGATATCGCAAATTGATTCCTTTGACATTGCAAAAGTTCTTTCATATGCATTCATATTATCAGTTTATCAATAGCTAATTATATACACACACCATTATAACACTTGTGATAGGTATAACATGCAATTACAGTATTTTGAAAACAGCTGTTTCTGCGAATCATTTTCTTTTTCTTACTGAGGATCGATCTGCGATCCACTACACGCATCAGCAATTCAAGATAGTATATTCAATAACAATTAATTTCATAAAGACTTGCCACATTCCATATTGCTACAGAAGCTTTATATCAATACACATTGCTATATTAATACTGAGGTTACACAAAGTCATTATTCTGTTTCATTTCGCATCGGCCGACGAGATCGACAGACACAATCCGTAAAATCTCAAGAGATTTCTATTTCTGATTGATCAAGTAAAGACACGCTACAGATATCTCAATACGCAAACAAGCAAAAGCTCAACTTCTACCGAATCATCTGACAGTTTCTATAATCGACATCAAGTTTGGGTTTCCAGAATGTCAATGAATTGTCGTGCAACGCAATTATCTACAAGAAACAGGGTGATCTCAGCTCTTATCATCAGTCTATGTCTATCGATTGTACAAGTCCAGTTTTTACAGAAACAAACCCGGAGATCTCAAAATAACGAGGTAAGCGCGACGCCTTCTACTCAAAATGAGACAATAGCAGATAAAAATGTTTTTCTCTTTGATGTTAACACGAGAGGATGGCAAATTTTCGACAGTTGGAAAACTAATGAACCTCTAGCAACCGCGTATAGCCAGATCACTTACAACGTCAAGGTTGGAAACCGAAAATGGCAACATCTATTGATTTCAGGAGTAAATACACCATTTTCATATTTTGAAAACAAGGCCGGTATTTTTGCAAACTGGTTGTACACCGTCAACACCAACTCGTGGCAAACCGTGGATAATGGCGATTTCCCTCCACTGTTCTCCGCTCCTGTCATGATTCAACTTTGCAACAGGATTGTTGCTCTGAAAGCCGATCATCTTAGATTTTCAAGATTGTTCAACTTAATCGAAGCGTGGATATTTGACACAGTCTTGCTTAATTGGCAGAAAATACAAGTAGAGGTAGACAATCGTCTTCCTTTCTGGGTTAATCTTGAAAACACTTTCACATGGTCATGGAACCTAAAGGTAGCCGCAGTTGCTGCTTTTCAGACAAAAAATAATTGCCAATGCAATCAGTCTGCATTTGTGTTGATCCAATCCTCCGAATTTAGAAGTTCTATGTACGAAGTGCGATGTGAAAATCGAAACGGTACCGAAAAGTACAATTGGATTTACATGAAATCCAATATTACAAATCATTCATGTTCTCGGGTCAAGTTTATAGCTTCCTCCTATTCAAGTACCATCACTATTTATGAACCGGCTCTACAAACGTTGTGGAAGTTTGTAAACAAAACATGGATAAATGTAACAGCAGTTCCTTATCGTTTGCGACCATTTAGCGACGTTTTACAATCAGAAAAATTTGGCTCAGCTATTTCAACGATTAACAGTCTTTTTATAGTTTTCAACATTCTAGATAAGAAAGTACTAAATTTTGATTTAAAACGTAATATATTTATTATTGAAGACGTTGTAGGCAACATTCCTGATGATCGGTATGATGTAGTGTCTAGTGTGGTTGAAAATCAAATACAATCATAGTCTTTACACTCGATCCGCCTTCTCAAAGAACAAGAGTTTGGAAATTTATCTATGAACGTAAAATTTGGACATGGACAAGATTGGCAAGTCCTGACCGCGTACCTTCCTATTTACAAGTTTCTACTCATGCTCTGAAAAGCAACTATTTAACCTTTGCGCCACAATTCATACCAGAAACTGATCCAGGTTTATGGAGTGCTGTGATGTGGAAATTAGATCTAACAAGTATGCAGTGGTGGAAGAAACCAGTTTCCAATTATATTCTTAATAAATGTTTAAAATATTTCGAAGACCAACAAAGCTGCTGGATTGGTAACTGCTGGGTCGGTAGTTGCTGGATTGGTAGCTGCTGTTTTATTGCACTTTGCAACGATTACGGTAACAATGTAATAGAAGTGTGGATGTACAATGCTACGAACAATAAATTTATATTACTGGTATCAAATTTTTCAATAAAACTTCGCGAATCTATGTCATTTGTTGCAGTCAATGAAACTACAGCTATCGTTTTTGGCGGAGAGACTTTTATTAACAATTCAAATGCTGCTGCCTTAAATGAAACATGGATAATGCACCTTCGCCCAATGCTACAGTGGAGACAAGCTACCGGAGATACAGCCTATTCTGTTCGACCTAGCGCACGCTTTAATCACGCTGTGGTCATAATGGAGTCTAAAATGTATGTATTTGGTGGAAAAGATGCTTCAAAAACATGTCTAAATGATCTCTGGGTGTTTGATGTTACCAAAGAAAGATGGTCAGAATTGAGAGCTGACAATAGAGGACCTAATCTTTCGAATGCTTCTGTATGTGAATATTCTGCCGCTTCAACACCAGGTCAACTATTAGTCACTGTAAAGTATGTGTACACCCCATATGCAAGTCACAGTTACAAAAAGGACCGACTAGAAACATGGATGTTTATTGTACACGTCAAAATGTGGTACCTTATTGCACCTTTTAAAGTCAACCAATATTCAAAACATTTGATCAACGGAATGTTACTAAAATCCTTTTATTGGAAAAGATTTCTTATCATGTATGACATTTTGGACATTGATATCAGATATTTAGCAGTCAGATGTCCAGCTGGATTTTCCTCTTCTAATATTTCTGAGCGACCTTGTCATTTTTGTAGACAAGGATTTTACAGAGAGACACTGTTTGCTAATCCAGATTGTGTCCAGTGTCCAAACGGTTTAACGACCGTTAACATTGGAGCTCGCAAAATCTCAGAGTGCAGTCTGTGCGATGTCGATCGTTGCAAATACGGCAAGTGTGAACCTCATTTCAGTGATGGAACTCTGCGACCAAACTGTCGATGTTACTTCGGTTTCACAGGTTCTACATGCCAATATCCTACCTACTTTCTCATAGGAGCAGAAATAATTCTATTTGTTGCTGTATCTACAGCTGGTGTAACAGCATATTTTTTAGTGCTAAACTGAAAAAGGAATAGCGAGCGTGCTTGGCGAGATGAAGTAACAGTGTTAACCAATGCATGGCAAATAGATGAAGATGAAGTAACGTCAGGAGAACTACTTGGATCTGGTGCATCTGGGTCTGTCTACAAAGCTTTCTACAGAAATATCACTGTAGCTGTAAAGAAAATGGTGGCTGTCGGTTTTCCCAAGTCTATAGAAGACTTCGAAACAGAAATAATGTTTATGAGATCAGTAAGACACAAGAATATCGTTCTCTTCATCGGTGCAGGAAAGTCACAACCTGGAGACGTTCCTTTTCTTGTCATGGAATATATGGAGCGAGGATCTCTAAGAAATGTACTATACGATTTATCGATTGATATCGACTATGAACGTAAGCTATCATTTGCCATGGACTCAGCAAGAGGTATGCATTTTCTTCACACATTGGAACCGCCTCGAATACATCGAGATCTGAAAAGCGATAATCTTCTGGTAAGCAGAGACTGGATTGTTAAAGTGGCTGATTTCGGTTTAGGTAGGGCTGTTAACGTTAACACCAGAAGAATCAACGGGCAACGGATTAAGTGGCGATATCGCTCAGATCCCCAACATATTTCTCTACTTCCAAAACGAGATGGCTTGTCTTATGTAGGTGTTGGAACCGCGAGATGGCGAGCTCCAGAATTGACTCTTCGAGAACCATACGATACCGCAGTAGACGTTTACAGGTATCATAGCTTAAACATATCTAAGGAGCAAAAATGGTTACATCAGCGTTTTGTATTGTCAGTTTTGGAATTGTGCTGTGGGAAGTCTGGACAAGACTACTTCCATTCGGTCAATACAGATTCGATTATCAAGTCACCGACGCCGTCATCGCTAACGAAAGACCTGTGATTCCTCGAGATTTTCCACAGCCGTTAACCATGATTATAAAGAACTGCTGGTCACCCAGACCATCAGACAGACCTTCATTCGGTCAAGTTATTTTGCAACTTGAATCTCTCGAGAGCATCTAATGACAATCTTGGAGTTCAAAAGCAGCATAAATTGCTTGCTACTCCATGCATTTAGTAAAGCTTAAAGCTACACTGTATAATTGAAAACTGCAACTCATTTGTTCACAAGAAACTATTAACATTAGTTTCTATGCTATTGCAACAACTTGTATCATTACAATTTTGTCATTTGTCAACATATATTGCGACAAGGCAAATAATTCCAGCGGCAAAAACTCTCCAACCAATGTTTTGACGAGCTTCGTATTCCAGAAAAGCGAAATTATGAAGCGAGACTAAGGTAAGTTTCCTACCACACCTCAAACAATATTAGTTAAGTAACCAGTAAACCTTTCCACAAATCGGTTTGTATAACTATAATCTTGAAGATCAAATGCGTGTAGGATACAGTCTTACCAAGATATAAACCGTGATTTTTCGCGGGATTGGAATGCCAACAGAGTTGTTTCTGTAGCGTCTCAAACTCCAGATAAAAGTGTGCGCCCCCGGAACAATGAGATGATTACGAAATTGATGTCAGCAAAATTTTCGCGCAAAAGGAACACCGAAAGGACCGTGACTAACATGTCAACGGTTATGACACTTTCTTGCAGTTGGTCAGAATGGTAAATGTGAATATACTGCCTGTACTGATGTGGACATAGTTATATTGTATTGCAACAACAGTAGAGGTAGAGAGCTTTCATCAGTTACCAGTTTTAATTATTGAAATAAGGAAACAGTTATCATACTTACATAAGAGGTAATTTATTACAGATTTTGTTGCTGCACTTTGAAAACGATATTTCAACATATATAGTAGTTATTTCAAGATATGTAGTTTTGACAAAACACAAAACTGTTCTAAACCTTATTAAATTAGGTAAAACTTGTAATGCAGATTTGGTCTATGATTTCGTTGTCTGATTTCTTTTGACATTGCATTATACGACTCTTTCACTTTTTTTAATATTATCTACGTTTTATCAATTTCATCTACACTTCCCTAAAACACTTACATGACGTGTAAGTAGCCATGTAATTAGAGCATTTTCCAAACAGTAATTTCTCTACAACACTTTTTGTGGGGAAGTGTTAAACTCGAACCTACTCGCGCATCGTGCAAATGAAGATATCAATTCTCAAAGATAATGTGGTTGTACCACAGTCGTTTTAAAATAGGATACTATACAATATTGGCTGATGAAGAACATCTAGTAGTAATTCACGACTAGTCCTCGCACCCGCTAGTGCACTTAATTCCGTGGACAGCAACTTCATTAAGCTTCAGTTAAACATCTTTAGAGACATTCAAGTGGATCCATCTCAGCAGAGATGTGCTATCGTGCATTGCTCACGATCTCGGTCTGATACTAGGAGTCATTATTATATGGGCGTGGTCGGGTACACAAGATGAGCCAGTTACAGCGCTTGTACAGGTCACGTGGAGGTAGAATATAACCGATAATCCACCCACTGTCATAGCAACAGAATTTACCCCGGAAATATTTTAGAGTAAACATCAGGCTCGAATACAATACAGTAAATGCCATTTAGTCTATTAGCACCTTTCTCTTATACAAACTTTCACAAGTCATTAGCTACCAAACATAACACAACACGCTCCGGCTCGGTCAATTATCTCTTTGATAATCCCGTGAGGCTTCGGGTCAATAAATGCCATAAACACCAGCTACCCATGTAATAACTAATAGTTATAAGAGTTACATGACACGTATAAGTATAGCCATGTAATTAAAGCATTTTGAAAATAGCTATTTCTGCAAATCACTTTCTGTAGCAAAGTGCATATGATCTATAGTATATATACTCCACAACACCGAATCAAGATATTCGACAAATAATTTTACTAAGACTTGTTACATTCCATATTGCTATATAAGCTCTACCATACACATTGCTATATAAACTGAAATTAAACAAAAGCGTTTATTCGGTTTTCATCTTCCACCGGCCTACCAGCTCTTGACAACAGTAACGACGCGGACAGATATCTGAATACGCACAGAGCAAAAGCATTTATAAACCTCTACCGGAACATCTGAATGTCTCTATATAATCGACATTAAGTCTGGGTTTTCAAAATGTCGACGAATTGTCGCGCAAAGCAAGTATCTCTAAGAAGAACAATGATGTCAGCTCGTATCTTCAGTCTTTGTCTATCGGTTGGACAAGTTCAAAGCTTTAGGGAACCAAACCAAAGGTCCCGAGACACCGAGGTAACTGCAACGCCACCTACTCAAAGAGATAATAGAAAATAAAAATGTTTTCCGTTTAGTATTAACACAAGACGATGGCAAATTTTCGACAATTGCATGAACCTATATAGCAACCACATATGGACGAATCACATACAGCGTCAAAGTCGGAAACCAAAAATGGCAACATCTACTGATTTCAGGAGCAGATAAACTTTTTTCTTACTTCGTAAACTAACCGGGTATTTTTGCAAACTGGTTGTACAACGCCAACACCAACTCATGGCAAAACGTGGATAATGGCGATTTCCCTCCATTGTTCTCATGTCCTGCCATGATGTAACTTTACACCAATATTATTGCTTTGCAAGCCGATCATCTTAGATTTCCGAACTCGTCCAACTTAAGGAAAGCGTTAATGTTTAACACAGTTTTGCTCAACTGGCAGAAATGTCTGGTTAATGAACTGGACGCCGGTTAATTAACCGGACGTCCCGATTTTAAACGGAACATCCTGAATTTTAACAAGTTAACAATTTGTACGATTAAGTAACGAGTTGTTCGGTCTCTGCAATCCGGATGAAGAACTGATTACTACATGACTCTCTAAGCCACTTTAGCAAATAGCATACACCTTGACGGTAACATTGTGTCAGATATAACGACCAACAAAATGTCACCGAACAACCATGCATGGATTATCCACGTAATGATCACATGATGTAATGCAAGTTATATAAATTAGTTATAATTATTATTTAGCTAATTGAATAATTTTCTTAGTACCTTTTCTTCTTTCTTGACTTTTCTTTCTTCTTCCTTCTTTAGTACCTTTACAGCGAGAACGTCTCTTATGTCAATAGACGCTATTGCGACGAGTTCAAAACGGTTCTTCTTTACATAGTATCGAAAAAATCTTGTCCTTGTCGTGTGTGGGGTCCTTCAAGTGCGAGATGATCCGGTTGGCATGCTCCTTCCATATAACTCCGCTGGTTGAACGCTTCAATTCGGTCTTTCTAAACTTCTGAGCAATAACAGAGTCTTACTGAGCCCTGTCGACCATTTCCGCGCCAGGACAACATCAGTGCCGGATAAGTACCCGGACATCCGGTTAGTAATCGGCTGTCTGGGTTCTAACCCGGGACGGTGGTTAGCAAGCAGGTTGGAACAATCCTAAGACCACAGACACATGCAATCCAGAATATCTGCGCTTGTCGCGTTTTAGCACAAAACGATTGCCATTACGATCAGTCTGCATTCGTCTTGTTCCGTTCCTTCTACTTTAGAAGTTCTCTGTACGAGGTGCGACATGCAAATTGAGAAGAAACTGAAAGCTACAAGTGGATTCACATCAAATCAAACATTAAAAACCGTAAGGTTTTCGGGTCGCGTTTATAGCTTCTTACCATTCAAGTACCATCGTTCTTTATGATCCGGCTCAACAAACGTTGCGAAAGCTTGAAAACATAATGTGGACAAATGTAACTGCAGTTCCTTATCGTTTGCGACTATTTCACTACGCTTCACAATTACAAGACATTTGGCTATGCTTTTGCAAAGAAAAACAGTCGTTTCGTTGTTTCAACATTAGTAATAGAAAGTACTAATTTTGATTAAAACGCAATAAATTATTATTGAAAACGTTGTAGCCAGCATTCTTGATGAACGGTACAAAGTAGAGTCCAGCGTTTTTGTAAATCGAAATACAATCATCGTATTTTACACGCGATTCTCCTCCTGAGGGAACAAGAGTGTGAAAATTTATCTACGAACGTAAACTTTAGGCATGGACAAGATTTCCAAGTCCTGCCCTTGTACCTCCCCTTTTAGAAGCATCAACTCATGCTCATAGAGTCAACTATTTTACATTTGTGCCTGAATTCTTATAATGGACACTGATCAAGAGCTAGAGACTGCAGCTATGTGAAACTTAGATCTAACAAGCATGCAGTGGTGGAAGAAACGTGTTTACAATTCTATTTCTGATAAAAATGTAAGATACTACGATACTTAAATGTCTATAGAAATGAACATGTAGATTATTGTATTGCAGTTAGGAGCAGAATACTTTTGCTGCCATTAGTCAACTTCATGAAAGTAGTGTAGCTTAGTGTATCATTAAAAACGGCAATAATTATATTTGTTTTGAATTTGGATTTGGTCATGCAAACGTGGTAATGTAGTACTTTCGGCTACAAAATCAACTTATATCTTGTTAACTAATTAAAAATTTAAAGAGATAATATTAACTGTTGATTTATAAACCAATTCTTTTGTGTGTTATGCAACGCAATTCTTCATCAATCATATGCCAAATAGAACACTTATGGACAACAGGTGGAGAGCAACCGTCCAGTATTCTCGCCTTTTTTAGGCAAAATTATACTAAGCAACTTTTTCTTTCTAGCAATTTAGTGTAGTAAGACATCACCTCATGCTGTGCCTTTTCGGCTTCTCATTTAGTTTCCTTTCATGACTCACCATGCTTAAGTATAATCACATTTTGCTAGTAACCATGCAGTTTAATAATTAATTAAATAAATGTAAAACCGGAAACTAAGTTGCCTATAAAAGGCGATTGTAGATGATTGGTTATAGACATTTATGCCAGTAATCAGCAAAAAATTATGATCTTTCTCAGATAATCGAAACCTCAGATTCTAAAGTTATGGCATTCTAAGAGAAGCTTAAGATATTTTACTAGTAGATAACGGTTACTTAAATTAATTACGTTATTTATAAACAAATATTCAAATCAATTAAAATTGTTTACTAGAATAACTAATCTCACAACTTAATTGATACCAAAAATCTTTTTACCAGTAGTAACGGTTAATTAAAGTATTTAACTTATTTATAATATTCTATTTATACTAATCAAAGGTTTTTACTAGATCGACTGATCTAACACATTCATACATGAATATAAATAAGTGACGCGCGACCGTACACAGTTGACAATATACTATGTGCTAGATCATAACGTACCCTAAATGTAGCGAAACATGATCTATGAACTACGTAATCTTAGAAGGGTCTCCTCTTGAGGCTCCATGATCGTGTCGCTAGTTGCATGGTACTGTTTGGCGCCCCAGTTTCCTTAAATCAACAAATCAAAACATGCCATCATATGTCTCGCAATTCTTACCTTGAAAAGTGTTCAGGTATCAGTCTTCCTAGCTAGCCAGCAATTACATCTACCTTCTTATACGGGTACTAAATGAGCCGGCGCAGGAAATTTCAATGCTTCCTATTTCTTTATTAAGGTAAAAGTCTGCAGTAAACGGTTGCAAATTGTTTTCTCAAAAAGTGACAGTTTTCATCTGAGAGATGATTGATTTTGGTGCAAGTCATTCTTTAGGAGTACAGTACATTAACACGAAAAAAAGGAGTCTCTTTCGCGTTTGAACCAAAGCCATTACACATTTTTATCTACATTACAATTTACTTAATAAAACATTTTATGTAGTTTATATATGTAGTGCACTGATGTCGAGGTTTGTACGCTGCTATTAGTGAGAATTTGTGCTAATATATTTGCTTGGGAAAAATGAATATAAATTCCGCTAGATTTTTCTAAAATGTATATTCAGGGTATATTCTATTGTCACGATATATTGAGATTATTGGGTAAATGCGAATATTACGTTATTTGGGTAACACGACGCTTAAGTTATCAGTACGTGGCATCCATGCAATTGCATCATCTCAAAACGGCTTTTTCCAGTATTTTCTTTCTCTACCTATTCAACAATAAATTTCTATAACGATTTACTACATTCTGGGTTGAAATAAACGGAAACCCTATATATTTATTCAATCGTGTTTCTGTAGCGGAGCTTGAAGACACAGTTTATTTGTCTTCTACTTTCCATCAACTTTGCAACACTGTACATTGTGAGAAGTTTTAACAAATATTTCATGTCAAACTGATAGTGAGAACGCACTGTACAGAGATCTGGGTAAGCACAAACATAGCACAACTCTCAATATTTATCGAATAATCTGATGATATCTAAAGTCGACATCAAGTTTACGTTTTCAAAAGTTTGAAGCAAGTATATCTTGAAGATCTTTAGACAATGCTGTTTACTTTTGTCATAACTTTGTGTCTATCAGTTGGAAAATTGATAGCTGCAAGGAACGCGACAAGAGGTCACAAGATGACGAGTCAAAATTTAGGGGATCTACTAAAATAAGGTTATTAGACGTGGAAGTGACTTTTTCATTTCGATCTGAACACAAGAGGATCGCAAAGTTTCGCAAGTTGGAACATTAATGAGCTTCAAGGAATCACATATGAAAAGGTCGCAAACGGCAACCCTGAAAACGGAAAACGGCAGCATTTGCTGATTTTACAAAGAAAGGACTTTCAAAATTCATCTCGAACAGCTTTGAAATCTTTTTGAAATACATGGACACCAACTCCTGGCGAAAAGTGAATACCGAAAATTTTCCCTCACCATCCAAAAATCATGTCATGATTAAACTGTGCTCTGAGATTATTGTCTTAGAATTTGACGAGTTTCAAAAAGTTTCCGACTCAAGCGAAGAGTGGATTTTCGACACAGTTTCTTTTACTGACAGAAGACCAAAGTAGATGGGTATGCTCCTAAATGAAGAATTCGAGACCCTTATGATGTCGCTGCCATTCCTTTTAAACAATCACGCACTAATTGCTGGTGCAATTCGTCTGCTTTCATCTTGTCTAATTTTCTTCCTTTTCGAAAGACGATACACGAATTGCGATGCGTTGGTTGAAAATATACTGAAAGTTACGAATGGGTTCTCTTACGCTTCGAATCTAATACTCAGCATCTTTGAGTTGGACGTTCTCAGGTAAAACTAGTTTCCTCCTTTTCAAACGCTATTCAGGGGCGGCGGAAGCTCTTACAGATTGGGGTGCCGCCAACAAATTCCCAGAGTCACGTGACCATCAGCTTGTTTAAGAAGCTACAGTCTTTACAGGCTTTCAATAGCTTACGAATTTTTAAACGATTGCGATATCCATTATAAAATAAATCTGATACCAAACACAATACATGATTCCGGTAAAACAATTGCCAAGCACTAGTACTAAGGCCCCCAAGTACCTTATTTGCTGGTCGGTACAAGAAACAAATCGGTCGCAACGTCTACCAAGTTTATGTTATTCAGTAACTCTTTGTGCACATGTAAGAGTGAAGTCATTTATTCGTGTTCCTTCTCAAATTCTTGTTCAGCTTGCATGCACACCTATTTTGCTCCCGAAAAATACCTCTAATCGACAGCTGGTGCGCCCTCTTCATGAGACTGTCGCTTACCAACTTCCCGGAGTCTGCCTCAGAATAGAACGCCCTTGAAATGTCCGTATCCACATGGTGGGCGTTGCATACCTGGCAGGGCACGGTTGAAGGAGTCCATGATGTGTGCGCGTGGCCTAGCTGGTGATTGGATTGGCAAACATATTGCAGAAGTACAAGGTCCCATTTACGGAGATCCAATTATTGGGGGATCTCAGACCCCAATTCAAATATTGGGAGGTCTGTCGCCCCTCGAAACCCCTATCTCCGCCGCCTCTGCTATTGCTCTGTACGTTCCCGCTACAGGAACCCTGTAAGAGTTTGAAAACGAGACATGGAGACATGCGAGTACAATACCAAATCACTTACAGCAATTTCAAGATATTTCGAAATCATGGACATTCGCTTGTGCATTTGCGACAGACAACATTAGTTACGTCTTATTCAAACTTCGTGATGAGAAGGTACTCATGTTTGATCTCGACAGTAACGAGTACACTATAGAAAACATACTAGGCGACATTCCCGAAAGTTGGTATAATGAAGTCGTGTCCAGCGCTTTGAATTATAGACCACAATACAATCATGGTTTTTACAGCAAATTGGCGTTTCAGTAGAACACGAGTTTGGAAATTCTTCTACAAAATCAAAATTTGGATTTGGAAAATATTTCCTAATTCTCATTTTGCACCATCTTTTCAACACAAAGACAAAACATGGTCTAAAAAGCAATTATTTGACTTTTTCGACATTATTACAAGATGTATTTGATCAGCTTTCATTTGGTGCAATTATATGGAATTTAGATTTAACAAGCATGCAGTGGTGGTTCAAAATTATAAAGAAATTTTCCTATATAAGTTCTTACGACGCTAGCTGCTGAAACAGTATCTGTTGTTACGTTGCACTTTCGACAAAATCTACACCACAACAACATAGATACGTGGCTCTTTAATGCTTCTAATAACGAATGGAGTTTGTTGACATCAACGTCGTCAATAAGAGCTCGATCAGCAATGTCATTTGTTGCCACCAATGAAACTAGTCCCATTTTATTTGGCGGAACTAAATCGGACTTCAGTTTTAATGACACATGGATAATGCATCTTGAGCCAAAGTTTCAGTGAAGACAATGCTGTCGAGACGTAGCTTATTCGGTTCGGCCTAGGATCGGTGTTCATCACGCAGCGGTCATGATGCAGTCCAAAATGTATGTATTTAGAAGACAATATGCTTCTTTGGCATGTCTAAATGATCTTTGGGTTTTTAGCTTCAACACAAGGAAATGGACCTCAACCGAAAGATGACCTAAATGCGTTGTGACCCTGCAAATTACTGCATTCCGACCTTATGCCCCCCAACAATTTTGCCAATCATCAAACACTTAATAGTGACCGGCCCATTACAATATTTCATTTGCCGAATGCAATGTTCTCGAATTTAAATGTAACTTACTTTCTTCATTTTCTATTATGCTTCTAGAGACCAATTTCCCAATACGTTTGTTACTGCATGACTCTCTGTTGTTCATCTCTAAGCCACGTCTAATTCCTGCTACGAAAGACATGTTTACCAGTTAGCGACGGAAGCTTTTTCGAAGTCTTACATCTCACTTCCATAGGCTAACACCTGATACTACTGCAAATCCATAATCGTTTTCAGCTAGTAATTTTCGGAATACCTTGATATTCTCTGTAATTTACCTTGATAGCACTTCCCAACCATAATTAAGTAATACTAAACACGATTCATATGCATTAATGCATTCTCCTCAATAACTTGATAGCAAATTTGTAACAAAGTTGGTGATGTAGATATAAATGTATGACAAAATTGTCAAAAATGATGAGTCACTTTCTAAATATCTCGTGTTGGCTTTCAAATCTAATTAAGAAGAACTGAAAGCATCCTGTATAAAATTGGAAGCCTGAAAGTATTGCCTATCATGTAATACATACCTGATAACATGACCTAAAATTTCGCTAAATCTATCTAATATCGACGAGCATTTGAAAAGACTGTTGATAATCTCGTTAAGAGTTTATATAAATTAATAGAATAATGATTTGTCTCAGTGATTACAACAAAATTCATTCAATTAGCTGAATATCGTGATCTTGCAAGCGGTGATCTTTAATTAATAGCGTAGTTTGACCTGTTTTGAAATTGCATTTGCAATAACGCTTTTCAGTTACATTTGTTCTTATCATTTATCAATAGGTGATTTCATGTGAACACGGCCACAACGCTATCCCAACACGTCTAGGTAGCCATTTGATTACAGCAATTAAAAACTGTTATATTCAACAATCTAGTTTCATAACGATGATTCAAATTCCACATTGATATAAAAGCTCTACTCAGTCTACATATTGCTATATAAAGGGGATTTGATCAGACGTTTAAGCGTCTCTCGTTTCCCAGCGTACGAAGAGCTCTATACAACAGATACCTTCTCCAAATCTCAGATATCTAACTATTTCAGACCGCCAGAGTAAAGACAAAGTACAGATATCCGGAGACGCACAAAGTAAGTGCATTTCTCAAACTTTACTTGACCATCTGACGGTGTCTGAAAACGAAATCAAAGGTGTGTTTTCAAAATGTTGAGAAGTTGTCGTGCAAAGCAAGTATCTATAACAACTACAATAATGTCAATACTTATCATCAGTTTATGTCTATCTGTTGGGCAATTTCAAAGCTTACGCAAGCGAAACAAAAGATCCCACGATAACAGGTTAACAACGACGATATCGTTTAAATGTGAGATCATCACATCTACATTTGGAGAATTTGACATGAACACAAGAGGATGGCAAACATTTTACGACTGGAGCATCAATGAACCATACGTAGAATCAGTGTCCTATGGAAAGGTAGCTTACAGCGTCGAGATTGGAAACCGAAAGCGACACCATTTACTCATTTCAGGATCAGAGGACACAGGTTTACAAGCAAGCAACGAGGCTGGCATATTTGCAAACTGGTTGTACACTCTAGACACCAACTCGTGGCAGAACGTAGATAATGGAGACTTTCCTCCAATAGAATCAAGTCCTCTTTTGATTCAATTTTGCTCCAAGATTGTTGCATTTCAATTCGGTTATATGTTTGATAATTTCTCTATCCCCAGACAGGCCTGGGTATTTGACACAGTATCGCTGAACTGGCAGGAAACGCAACTGCACGGTTATTCTCGTTTCTATTTCAATTTTGATGACAATGAGGTCGCTGCGGTTCTAGCTTTTCAGTCACAAACTAATTGCTTATGCAATCAGTCTGCTTTTGTCTTGCTCTATTCTTCCGACTTTAGAAGTTCTATGCACGCAGTGCGATGTGTAAATCGAGAAGGCACTGAAAGCTACGAGTGGACTCACATCAAATCTAACATTAAAGAAACGTCACATTCTGCAGGCAAGTTTACAGCTTCTTCCTATTCAGGTAAAATCGTTCTTTATAATCCGGTCAAACAAACGTTGTGGACTTTTGAAAACGAGGCATGGAAATATATAACTGCAGTTCGATATCCTCTGCCATTAATTGGCGACGAGTCATTACCACAAACATTCCATAGTGCTGTTACAACGAAAAACAGCAATTTTATCGTATTCAACATTGTTACTAAAAAAGTACTAAATTTCAATTTGAAAAGTAATGAATGTATTCTTGAAGATGTTGTAGGCAACATTCCCGGTAAAAGGTATAATATACATACGAGCTTAGTTGAAGATCAAAAGACAATCGTCGTCTTTACATACGAGGCAATATCCGGAATATCACAAGTTTGGAAATTTATCTATGACGTTAAACTGTGGATATGGCAAAGATTGCCACAGCCAGACGATTACCCTGATTCTATAGAACTATCAACCTACACTTTCAAGGAGAACTATCTCACATTAGTCCAACCATTTATAGATGAACTTGAACAAGTTTCCTCGAGTTCATATATTTGGAACTTAGATCTAAGAAGCATGGAGTGGTCGAAAAAAGAGGTTTTCAGTACTATTCTGGATATGGCAAAGGACGGATACGAAGCTAGCTCCTGGTTTGATAGCTGTTGTTTTGTAGCACTTCGCAATCAAAACGATAAAAAAATTATGCAAGCGTGGATCTATAATGATACTGACAACGAAATAAGATTATTGGAATTGCCTTCAATAATTCCTCGCTCTTTGATGTCATTTGTTTCAGTTAATAAAACTTCTGCCATTCTTTTTGGTGGAAGAAATTCTAATTCAGTCTTAAATGCTACATTTGATGACGCATGGATAATTCAACTTCAACCAATGTTTAAGTGGAAACAAGCGGACGGAGACGTAGCTCATTCTGTTCGACCTAGCGCTCGTTTTAATCACGCAGCGACTGTAATGCAGTCTAAAATGTATGTATTTGGCGGAATGAATGCTTCCGAAGAATGTCTAAATGATGTTTGGGTATTCGATGTTAACACAGAGAGATGGTCAGAACTGACAGCTGACAATATAGGACCTAATTTCTCAAACAGTTCAGAATGCTATTGTTCTGCCGCTTCAACACCAGGTCAACTGCTAATCACTGTAGAAAGTATAGACCTAGACACAAGTAGCGGTTTCGCATACAATATAGAGAGATTTCAAACGTGGCTGTTCATTGTACAGGCCAAAACGTGGCATCTTATAGCGGAAACCAAATTTGTAGACATTTCAAAACACAAAACTTCTTTACCAAAATCTTTCTTTTGGAGAGGATTTCTTCTCATGCTTGACACATTAAAAAGAAGGATCTTTTATTTAACAGTCAGATGTCCAGCTGGATTTACCTCATCTAACATATCAGAGATATCTTGTCATTTTTGTAAAAAGGGATATTACAGAGAGACGATAGCTTCTGATCCAGAATGCGTTCAATGTCCTAATGGTGTAACAACAATTAGCACAGGAGCTAGAAATATTGAAGAATGCAGCATGTGCAGTATAGATCGCTGCAAATATGGCAAGTGTGTACCAGATTTCAACGAAGGAAGTATGAGACCGGCCTGTCAATGCTTCGTTGGATTTACCGGTTCTACATGCCAATATCCTACCTATTGGTTGATAGGAGCAGGAATTATTCTAGTCGTGGCATTAGTTTCATCTGGTGCAACAGCTTATCTCTTACTGCTCAACAGAAAAAGAAAGAACGAACGTGCTTTGCAAAATGAAGTGACAGTGTTGACGAACGTATGGGAAATAGATGAAGATGAAGTGATGACTGGAGAACTAATTGGATCTGGAGCTTCTGGATCCGTTTACAAAGCTTTCTACAGAAATATCACTGTAGCTGTAAAGAAGATGGTGGCTGTAGGTTTTTCCAAATCTGTAGAAGACTTCGAAACGGAGATAATGTTTATGAGAACTGTAAGACACAAGAATATCGTTCTCTTTATTGGTGCGGGAAAGTTACAACCTGGAGACGTTCCTTTCCTTGTCATGGAATACATGGAACGTGGATCTTTAAGAAATGTACTATACGATTTATCGATTGATATCAACTGTAAGCGTAAGATAAAATTTGCCATGGATTCAGCAAGAGGTATGTATTTTCTTCACACGTTAGAACCGCCTCGAATACATCGAGATCTGAAAAGCGATAATCTACTTGTAAGCAAAGACTGGATTGTTAAAGTGGCTGATTTCGGTTTAGGGAGAACCGTCAACGGTAACTTTAAACGAAACGATAAACAGCGGATTAGACGCCAGATTGGCTCAAATCCCCAGCATATTTCTCTGCTTCACAAGCGAGAAGGTTTATCTTTCGCCGGTGTTGGAACTGCAAGATGGCGAGCTCCAGAATTTACTCTTCGAGAGCCATACGGTACCGCAGTTGACGTTTACAGGTTACTGGTATTACAGTTTAATTAACAAGATATAAGCATCTAAATAATAATATCCGTTTTTGTATTTTGCAGTTTTGGAATTGTGTTGTGGGAAATCTGGACAAGACAGCTTCCATTCGATCAATACAGTTTCGATTACGAAGTGACCGACGCTGTGGTTGCAAAGCAAAGACCTGTAATTCCTCAAGATTGTCCACAGCCGTTAGCAAGCATTATGAAATACTGTTGGTCACCCAGACCATCAGACAGACTTTCATTCAGTCAAATTATTTCGCAACTTAAATGTCTATAGAAATGAACATGTAGATTATTGTATTGCAGTTAGGAGCAGAATACTTTTGCTGCCATTAGTCAACTTCATGAAAGTAGTGTATCTTAGTGTATCATTAAAAACGGCAATAATTATATTTGTTTTGAATTTGGATTTGGTCATGCAAACATGGTAATGTAGTACTTTCAGCTACGAAATCAACTTATATCTTGTTAACTAATTAAAATTTAAAGAGATAAAATTAAACTGTTGATCTACAAACCAATTCTTTTGTGTGTTATGCAACGCAATTCTTCATCAACCATATGCCAAATAGAACACTTATGGACAACAGGTGGAGAGCAACCGTCCACTATTCCCGCCCTTTTTAGGCAAAAGTATACTATGGAACTTTTTCTTTCTAGCAATTTAGTGTAGTAAGACATCACCTCATGCTGTGCCTTTTCGGCTTCTCATTTAGTTTCCTTTCATGACTCACCATGCTTAAGTATAGTCATATTTTGATAGTAACCATGCAGTTTCATAATTAATTAAATAAATGTAAAACCGGAAACTAAGTTGCCTATAAAAGGCGATTGTAGATGATTGGTTATAGACATTTATGCCAGTAATCAGCAAAAAATTATGATCTTTCTCAGATAATCGAAACCTCAGATTCTAAAGTTATGGCATTCTAAGAGAAGCTTAAGATATTTTACTAGTAGATAACGGTTACTTAAATTAATTACGTTACTTATAAACAAATATTCAAATCAATTAAAATTGTTTACTAGAATAACTAATCTCACAACTTAATTGATACCAAAAATCTTTTACCAGTAGTAACGGTTAATTAAAGTAATTAACTTATTTATAATATTATATTTATACTAATCAAAGGTTTTTACTAGATCGACTGATCTAACACATTCATACATGAATATAAATAAGTGACGCGCGACCGTACACAGTTGACAATATACTATGTGCTAGATCATAACGTACCCTAAATGCAGCGAAACATGATCTATGAACTACGTAATCTTAGAAGGGTCTCCTCTTGAGGCTCCATGATCGTGTCGCTAGTTGCATGGTACTGTTTGGCGCCCCAGTTTCCTTAAATCAACAAATCAAAACATGCCACCATATGTCTCGCAATTCTTACCTTGAAAAGTGCTCAGGTATCGGTCTTCCTAGCTAGCCAGCAATTACATCTACCTTCTTATACGGATACTAAATGCGCCGGCGCAGGAAATTTCAATGCTTTCTATTTCTTCATTAAGGTAAAAGTCTGCAGTAAACGGTTGCAAATTGTTGTCTCAAAAAGTGACAGTTTTCACCTGAGAGATGATTGATTTTGGTGCAAGTCATTCTTTAGGAGTACAGTACATTAACACGAAAAAAAGGAGTCTCTTTCGCGTTTGAACCAAAGCCATTACACATTTTCATCTACATTACAATTTACTTAATAAAACATTTCATGTAGTTTATATATGTAGTGCACTGATGTCGAGGTTTGTACGCTGCTATCAGTGAGAATTTGTGCTAATATATTTGCCTGAGAAAAACAAATATAAATTCCGCTAGATTTTTCTAAAATGTATATTCAGGGTATATTCTATTGTCACGATATATTGAGATTATTGGGTAAATGCGAATATTACGTTATTTGGGTAACACGACGCTTAAGTTATCAGCATGTGGCATCCATGCAATTGCAGCATCTCAAAAGGGCTATTTCTACTATTTACTTTCTGTAGATATTTAACAATAAATTTCTATAACGATTTACTACATTCTGGGTTGAAATACACGCAAACATTATATATTCATTCCGTGTGTTTCTGTAGCGACGTTTGAAGACACTATTCATTTGTCTTCTACTTTCCATCAACTGGGCAACAATGTACATTGTGAGAAGTATTAACAAATATTTCATGTCAAACTGATAGTGAGAACGCACTGTACAGAGATCTGGGTAAGCACAAACATAGCACAACTCTCAATATTTATCGAATAATCTGATGATATCTAAAGTCGACATCAAGTTTACGTTTTCAAAAGTTTGAAGCAAGTATATCTTGAAGATCTTTAGACAATGCTGTTTACTTTTGTCATAACTTTGTGTCTATCAGTTGGGAAATTGATAGCTGCAAGGAACACGACAAGAGGTCACAAGATGACGAGTCAAAATTTAGGGGATCTACTAAAATAAGGTTATTAGACGTGGAAGTGACTTTTTCATTTCGATCTGAACACAAGAGGATCGCAAAGTTTCGCAAATTTGAACGTTAATGAGCCTCAAGGAATCACATATGGAAAGGTCGCATACAACGGCAACCCTGAAAACGGAAAACGGCAGCATTTGCTGATTTTACAAAGAAAGGACTTCTCATTTTTAAATTTCATCTCGAACAGCTTTGAAAACTGGTTGAAATACATGGACACCAACTACTGGCAAAAAGTGAATAACGATGATTTTCCCTCACCATCCAAACGTAATGTCATGATTAAACTGTGCTCTGAGATTATTGTCTTAGAATTTGACGAGTTTCAAAAAGTTCCCGACTCAAGCAAAGAGTGGATTTTCGACACAGTTTCTTTTACTGACAGAAGACCAAAGTAGATGGGTATGCTCCTAAATGGAGAATTCGAGACCCTTATGATGTCGCTGCCGTTCCTTTTAAACAATCACGCTCTAATTGCTGGTGCAATTCGTCTGCTTTCATCTTGTCTAATTTCCTTCCTTTTCGAAAGACGATACACGAATTGCGATGCGTTGGTTGAAAATATACTGAAAGTTACGAATGGGTTCTCTTACGCTTCGAATCTAATGCTCAGCAGCTTTGAGTTGGACGCTCTCAGGTAAGACTAGTTTCCTCCTTTTCAAACGCTATTCAGGGGCGGCGGAAGCTCTTACAGATTGGGGTGCCGCCAACAAATTCCCAGAGTCACGTGACCATCAGCTTGTTTGAGAAGCCGCAGTCTTTACAGGCTTTCAATAGCTTACGAATTTTTAAACGATTGCGATATCCATTATAAAATAAATCTAATACCAAACACAATACATGATTCCTGTAAAACAATTGCCAAGCACTAGTACTAAGGCCCCCAAGTACCATAGTCGCTCGTCGGTACAAGAAACAAAATCGGTCGCAACGTCTATCAAGTTTATGTTATTCAGTAACTCTTTGTGCACATGTAAGAGTGAACAGTCATCTAGTCGTGTTCCTTCTCAAATTCTTGTTCAGCTTGCATGCACACCTATTTTGCTCCCGAAAAATACCTCTAATCGACAGCTATTGCGCCCTCTTCATGAGACTGTCGCTTACCAACTTCCCGGAGTCTGCGTCGATATAGAATCCCCAAATGCCCGTATCCACATGGTGGGCGTTGCATACCTGGCAGGGCACGGTTGAAGGAGTCCATGATGTGTGCGTGTGGCCTAGCTGGTGATCGGATTGGCAAACATATTGCTGAAGTACAAGGTCTCATTTACGGAGATCCAATTATTGGGAGATCTCAGACCCCAATTCAAATATTGGGAGGTCTGTCGCCCCTCGAAACCTTTATCTCCGCCGCCTCTGCTATTGTTCTGTACGTTCCCGCTATAGGAACCCTGTAAGAGTTTGAAAACGAGACATGGAGACATGCGAGTACAATACCAAATCACTTACAGCAATTTCAAGATATTTCGAAATCATGGACATTCGCTTGTGCATTTGCAACAGACAGCATTAGTTACGTCTTATTCAAAATTCGTGATAAGAAGGTACTCATGTTTGATCTCGACAGTAACGAGTACACTATAGAAAACATACTAGGCGACATTCCCGAAAGTTGGTATAATGAAGTCGTGTCCAGCGCTTTGAATTATAGACCACAATACAATCATGGTTTTTACAGCAAATTGGCGTTTCAGTAGAACACGAGTTTGGAAATTCTTCTACGAAAATCAAAATTTGGATTTGGAAAATATTTCCTAATTCTCATTTTGCACCATCTTTTCAAACAAGGACAAACTATGATCTAAAGAGCAATTATTTGACTTTTTCGACATTATTACAAGATGTACCTGATCAGCTTTCATTTGGTGCAATGGTATGGAATTTAGATTTAACAAGCATGCAGTGGTGGTTCAAAATTATAAAGAAATTTTCCTATATAAGTTCTTACGACGCTAGCTGCTGAATCGGTATCTGTTGTTACGTTGCACTTTCGACAAAATCTACACCACAACAACATAGATACGTGGCTCTTTAATGCTTCTGATAACGAATGGAGTTTGTTGACATCAACGTCGTCAATAAGAGCTCGATCAGCAATGTCATTTGTTGCCACCAATGAAACTAGTCCCATTTTATTTGGCGGAACTAAATCGGACTTCAGTTTTAATGACACATGGATAATGCATCTTGAGCCAAAGTTTCAGTGAAGACAATGCTGTCGAGACGTAGCTTATTCGGTTCGGCCTAGGATCGGTGTTCATCACGCAGCGGTCATGATGCAGTCCAAAATGTATGTATTTAGAAGACAATATGCTTCTTTGGCATGTCTAAATGATCTTTGGGTTTTTAGCTTCAACACAAGGAAATGGACCTCAACCGAAAGATGACCTAAATGCGTTGTGACCCTGCAAATTACTGCATTCCGACCTTATGCCCCCCAACAATTTTGCCAATCATCAAACACTTAATAATGACCGGCCCATTACAATATTTCATTTGCCGAATGCAATGTTCTCGAATTTAAATGTAACTTACTTTCTTCATTTTCTATTATGCTTCTAGAGACCAATTTCCCAATACGTTTGTTACTGCATGACTCTCTGTTGTTCATCTCTAAGCCACGTCTAATTCCTGCTACGAAAGACATGTTTACCAGTTAGCGACGGAAGCTTTTTCGAAGTCTTACATCTCACTTCCATAGGCTAACACCTGATAACACCTGATACTACTGCAAATCTATAATCGTTTCAGCTAGTAATTTTCGGAATACCTTGATATTCTCTGTAATTTACCTTGATAGCACTTCCCAACCACAATTTAAGTAATACTAAACACGATTCATATGCATTAATACATTCTCATCAATAACTTGATAGCAAATTTGTAACAAAGTTGGTGATGTAGATATAAATGTATGACAAAATTGTCAAAAATGATGAGTCACTTTCTAAATACCTCGTGTTGGCTTTCAAATCTAATTAAGAAGAACTGAAAGCATCCTGTATAAAATTGAAAGCCTGAAAGTATTGCCTATAGTGTAATACATACCTGATAACATGACCTAAAATTTCGCTAAATCTATCTAATATCGACGAGCATTTGAAAAGACTGTTGATAATCTTGTTAAGAGTTTATATAAATTAATAAAATAATGATTTGTCTCAGTGAGTACAGCAAAATTCATTCAATTAACTGAATATCGTGATCCTGCAAGCGGTGATCTTTAATTAATAGCGTAGTTTGACCTGTTTTGAAATTGCATTTGCAATAACGCTTTTCAGTTACATTTGTTCTTATCATTTATCAATAGGTGATTTCATGTGAACACGGCCACAACGCTATCCCAACACGTCTAGGTAGCCATTTGATTACAGCAATTAAAAACTGTTATATTCAACAATCTAGTTTCATAACAATGATTCAAATTCCACATTGATATAAAAGCTCTACTCAGTCTACATATTGCTATATAAAGGGGATTTGATCAGACGTTTAAGCGTCTCTCGTTTCCCAGCGTACGAAGAGCTCTATACAACAGATACCTTCTCCAAATCTCAGATATCTAACTATTTCAGACCGCCAGAGTAAAGACAAAGTACAGATATCCGGAGACGCACAAAGTAAGTGCATTTCTCAAACTTTACTTGACCATCTGACGGTGTCTGAAAACGAAATCAAAGGTGTGTTTTCAAAATGTTGAGAAGTTGTCGTGCAAAGCAAGTATCTATAACAACTACAATAATGTCAATACTTATCATCAGTTTATGTCTATCTGTTGGGCAATTTCAAAGCTTACGCAAGCGAAACAAAAGATCCCACGATAACAGGTTAACAACGACGATATCGTTTAAATGTGAGATCATCACATCTACATTTGGAGAATTTGACATGAACACAAGAGGATGGCAAACATTTCACGGCTGGATCATCAATGAACCATACGTAGAATCAGTGTCCTATGGAAAGGTAGCTTACAGCGTCGAGATTGGAAACCGAAAGCGACACCATTTACTCATTTCAGGATCAGAGGACACAGGTTTACAAGAAAGCAACGAGGATGGCATATTTGCAAACTGGTTGTACACTCTAGACACCAACTCGTGGCAGAACGTAGATAATGGAGACTTTCCTCCAATAGAATCAAGTCCTCTTTTGATTCAATTTTGCTCCAAGATTGTTGCATTTCAATTCGGTTATATGTTTGATAATTTCTCTATCCCCAGACAGGCCTGGGTATTTGACACAGTATCGCTGAACTGGCAGGAAACGCAACTGCACGGTTATTCTCGTTTCTATTTCAATTTTGATGACAATGAGGTCGCTGCGGTTCTAGCTTTTCAGTCACAAACTAATTGCTTATGCAATCAGTCTGCTTTTGTCTTGCTCTATTCTTCCGACTTTAGAAGTTCTATGCACGCAGTGCGATGTGTAAATCGAGAAGGCACTGAAAGCTACGAGTGGACTCACATCAAATCTAACATTAAAGAAACGTCACATTCTGCAGGCAAGTTTACAGCTTCTTCCTATTCAGGTAAAATCGTTCTTTATAATCCGGTCAAACAAACGTTGTGGACTTTTGAAAACGAGGCATGGAAATATATAACTGCAGTTCGATATCCTCTGCCATTAATTGGCGACGAGTCATTACCACAAACATTCCATAGTGCTGTTACAACGAAAAACAGCAATTTTATCGTATTCAACATTTTTACTAAAAAAGTACTAAATTTCAATCTGAAAAGTAATGAATGTATTATTGAAGATGTTGTAGGCAACATTCCCGGTAAAAGGTATAATGTACATACGAGCTTAGTTGAAGATCAAAAGACAATCGTCGTCTTTACATACGAGGCAATATCCGGAATATCACAAGTTTGGAAATTTATCTATGAAGTTAAAGTGTGGATATGGCAAATATTGTCACTGCCAGACCTTCACCCTGATGCTATAGAACTATCAACCTACACTTTGAAAGAGAACTATCTCACATTAGCCCAACCATTTACAGATGAACTTGAACAAGTTTCCTCGAGTTCATATATTTGGAACTTAGATCTAAGAAGCATGCAGTGGTCGAAAAAAGATGTTTTCAGTACTATTCTGGATGTGGCAAAGGACGGATACGAAGTTAGCTCCTGGTTTGATAGCTGTTGCTTTGTAGCACTTCGCAATCAAAACGATAAAAAAATTATGCAAGCGTGGATCTATAATAATACTGACAACGAAATAAGATTATTGGAATTGCCTTCAATAATTCCTCGCTCTTTGATGTCATTCGTTTCAGTTAATAAAACTTCTGCCATTCTCTTTGGTGGAAGGAATTCTAATTCATCCTTAAATGCTACGTTTGATGACGCATGGATAATTCAACTTCAACCAATGTTTAAGTGGAGACAAGCGGACCGAGACATAACTCATTCTGTTCGACCTAGCGCTCGTTTTAATCACGCAGCAACTGTAATGCAGTCTAAAATGTATGTATTTGGCGGAATGAATGCTTCCGAAGAATGTCTAAATGATGTTTGGGTATTTGATGTCAACTCAGAGAGATGGTCAGAACTGATAACTGACAATATAGGACCTAATTTCTCAAACAGTTCGGAATGCTATTGTTCTGCCGCTTCAACACCAGGTCAACTGCTAATCACTATACAGAGTACAGAACTAGACACAAGAAGCGGTTTCGCATACCATATAATGAGATTGCAAACGTGGCTGTTCATTGTACAGGACAAAACGTGGCATCTTATAGCAGATAACGATCTTGTAGACACTTCAACACGGAAAACATCTTTACCAAAATCTTTCATTTGGAGAGGATTTCTGCTCATGCTTGACACATTAAAAAGCAGGATCTATTATTTAACAGTCAGATGTCCAGCTGGATTTACCTCATCTAACATATCAGAGATATCTTGTCATTTTTGTAAAAAGGGATATTATAGAGAGACGATATTTTCTGATCCAGAATGCGTTCAATGTCCCAATGGTGTAACAACAATTAGTACAGGAGCTAGAAATATTGAAGAATGCAGCATGTGCAGTGTAGATCGCTGCAAATACGGCAAGTGTGTACCAGATTTCAACGAAGGAAGTATGAGACCGGCCTGTCAATGCTTTGTTGGATTTACCGGTTCTACATGCCAATATCCTACCTATTGGTTGATAGGAGCAGGAATTATTCTAGTCGTAGCATTAGTTTCATCTGGTGCAACAGCTTATCTCTTACTGCTCAACAGAAAAAGAAAGAGCGAACGTGCTTTGCGAAATGAAGTGACAGTGCTGACAAACGTATGGGAAATAGATGAAGATGAAGTGATGACTGGAGAACTAATTGGATCCGGAGCATCTGGATTCGTTTACAAGGCTTTCTACAGAAATATCACTGTAGCTGTAAAGAAGATGGTGGCTGTAGGTTTTTCCAAGTCTCTAGAAGACTTCGAAACGGAGATAATGTTCATGAGAACTGTAAGACACAAGAATATCGTTCTCTTTATTGGTGCGGGAAAGTTACAACTTGGAGACGTTCCTTTCCTTGTCATGGAATATATGGAGGGCGGATCTCTAAGAAATGTACTATACGATTTATCGATTGATATCAACTATGAGCGTAAGATAAAGTTTGCCATGGATTCTGCAAGAGGTATGTATTTTCTTCACACGTTAGAACCGCCTCGAATACATCGAGATCTGAAAAGCGATAATCTACTTGTAAGCAAAGACTGGATCGTTAAAGTGGCTGATTTCGGTTTAGGGAGAACCGTCAATGGTAACGTTAAACAGAACGATAAGCAACAGATTAGACGCCAGAATGCCTCACATCTCCAACATATTTCTCTGCTTCCCGAACGAGAAGATTTATCTTTCGCCGGTGTTGGAACTGCAAGATGGCGAGCTCCAGAATTTACTCTTCGAGAGCCATACGGTACCGCAGTTGACGTTTACAGGTTACTGGTATTACAGTTTACTTAACAAGATATAAGCATCTAAATAATAATATCCGTTTTTGTATTTTGCAGTTTTGGAATTGTGTTGTGGGAAATCTGGACAAGACAGCTTCCATTCGATCAATACAGTTTCGATTACGAAGTGACCGACGCTGTGGTTGCAAAGCAAAGACCTGTAATTCCTCAAGATTGTCCACAGCCGTTAGCAAGCATTATGAAATACTGTTGGTCACCCAGACCATCAGACAGACTTTCATTCAGTCAAATTATTTCGCAACTTAAATGTCTATAGAAATGAACATGTAGATTATTGTATTGCAGTTAGGAGCAGAATACTTTTGCTGCCATTAGTCAACTTCATGAAAGTAGTGTAGTTTAGTGTATCATTAAAAGCGGCAATAATTATATTTGTTTTGAATTTGGATTTGGTCATGCAAACATGGTAATGTAGTACTTTTGGCTACAAAATCAACTTTTATCTTTTTAACTAATGACAAATGTAAAGAGATAAAATTAAACTGTTGATCTACAAACCAATTCTTTTGTGTGTGATACAACGCATTTCTTCTTCAACCATATGCCAAATAGAACACTTATGGAAAACGCTTGGAGGGCAACCGTCCAATAGTCCCGCGCTTTCTATACAAAATTATACTAAGCAACTGTTTCTTTCTTGCAATTTAGTGTAGTAAGACATCACCTCCTGCTGCGCCTTTTCGGCTTCTGATTTACTTTCCTTTCATGACTTACCATGCCTAAGTATAATCTAATTTTGCTAGTAACCACGTAGTTTTAAAGTTAATCAAATAAATGTAAAAAGCGGAAACTAAGCTACCTGTAAAAGGGTATTGTAGATGATTGGTTATGGAAATTTATTCCAGTAATTATCAAAAGATTTATTATCTTTTTCAGACAATCAAAACCTCAGATTCTAAAGTTATGGCATTCTAAGAGAAGCTTAAGATGTTTCACTTGTAGATACCGGTTATTTAAATTAATTACGTTATTTATAAACAAATATTCAAAATATTTAATGTTGTTTACTAGAATATCTAATCTAACACAAATTAATTTATACAACAAGTAGTAACGCTAAATTAAAGTAATTATGTTATTTGTAATATATCTTATACCAATCAAAGTTGTTTACTAGGTTGACTGATCTAACAAATTTCTAACATGAATATACATGAATATACAAAAGTGACACGCGACTGTACACAGTTGACAATATACTTTGTAACTGCTCTAAAAAACTGAATATTTAGCTAGGACCAGTTAACAGCACTGTTTGATAGTACCATCAAAATGATATCAATTAATACTATAGCAGTAATATATAAGAAGTTGCGCATGCTTTGTTCACCGTTCTCATGTTGTCTGTTGCCGGTATGCAAAACCTTTCTTGGGATATTTTGATATTGCTATATATATACATATATATATATATATATATATATATATATATATATATATATATATATATATATATATATATACACACATATACGGGTACGTTGCGTTTAACAATATATTCTGGTTACGTTTTCACGTCCCCAATCTACTGCAAGAGTACGAAACAATACGGCGACGAGGATGCCGTATTTCTTAGAGATGTGGGACGGAGTAAAAGAGAATTGGGAACCGTGCAGCCGCTGATTTATATAGTGGTTAATCCCTATTCCGTATACGGTGCAGGTTAAAATATAGAAGTAAGAAACGAGTTGCTTTCTGGACATCGATTGCCTCAGAGACGTGCAAATTATTATGCAGCTTTTGCGTCTCCTAACAGCAGTAAAATTGAACGTTGGTGGACGTAAAGCAGAATTTAGATAAATAAATTCGGCTTACACTGAAACTGCATGATTCTATTGGAGAGGGTACTTCTATCATCATCGCAAATCGAAGATCAGTAATACACAAAATACTTATCGAACTGCGATGGTTGTTCTTTTCGTGTGAGTGGCTAGAATCATACCACTAAGAGACCTTTCAAGACAACTTTTTATGGGCATGCATGTACAGTGAGCGCTTGTTGAAACAACTTCTGACCCAAACATACAAAATCCCTTTATGAGATGTTTTAGCTGGTAATTAGCAGCAACTTTTGACGTAACTGAACGAGAATCGCTAAAGCCTGCTGAGGATATTCAACCTATAGCTTCCACTTCTACTAATTAAGGAGCATGTATAAGATGTAAAAAGAAATCACCAAAAGAGTATCAAGTGTCCAATTAAGACAAACGTCAATCAAATCCGAACTAGTCAGGTGTTTCATTTTAGTCGAATTTGAGTTCTAGAAGTCTTACAATTATAACTGTTGTGTATTGTGGCAGTCATCAGTGTAGTTCTTTCGAATCAGACAGGCAAATTAAGTGTCGTCTATTTGGTAAGATTAGTTACATATAGAGAGTTTCTGAAATCATCTGCTGAAGTGGTACTGCCAAATTCTGACTACGATTTTATCAAATTCTAGCAGAGCTATTGTTCCAGTGTCTTCCGATCCCCAAACAAGAAGACCCACACATGCTGTGAAGGATGTGCAACCATTTGATTAGATATGCAGTTGCCAGAATTTTGGACACGAATTCGGTTACTTAATCTTTTAATTTAGCATCACCACTTACTATCATTAATCTGATAACGTGGAAGGGCTAGAATGAGCCACACCCACTCGGTGAAAACGGATCATCATGTGTTGTGTGCATTGAAGTTCAACCTACTACACTTTTGGGATACTTCACTGTGAGTCTAAACGAGAGAATCAGCCTACTAGTCTATATTGCTCTGTTCGGAATCTTGAAAGCGATTTCAGGGGTTACAACCTCTCCTTTTTCAATAGGCGTGCTTCACAACTGAAAAAGAAGAGAATGTATAGTCTTGCACTCAGACGTATAGTAAGGCAATTTGTGGTGGCTGCTGTCTTTGCGCACACTATCAGATTGCAATACGGTTCTGCTTTGGCTACCTTTTTTAACATTCTAGTCTGACTACTCAAGACTATGCACACTAAAAGTACAGTGGACCATTTCCGCACGTAACGGCGTAATCAATGCTCCTGATTTGCAAATATTTCTACAGGTGAATGCATTATTCTACATGTACGTATAATATAGTCAGCCTAGCAGATTAGTATTTAATCATAGCAATATATATATATATATATATATGCATTAGAAGAGATAAATTAGTTAACGCTTTACGACTGCTAGTAGCTAGATCAACCCCCTTTGTCAAATATTTATGGATCCGGGGCTGATTTCTACCTATATATGTTTCACGAAAAGAAATCAATATCCTGCGTGGATAGACATGTGCGGTTAGATATTGATATCATGCACTCCCAACAAGTTTGGTTTGTTTTAGTGTTAGAAGATTGCTGTCCACGTCAGCTTCAATCAATATTTGATATACATGCAGAACTTTACCGACCAGGTCTGGCTGTTGCATAATAAGCTTCACATGAATGTGTGATTGCAGTCAAGCTCTGACTGGGAATTCCTATCTTTTATATTTTCCTAAGGCTATATGTTGTATGTGTGAACATGTACAATTGATTCATTCGGAGACCATCTCTTTGGATGTGGTCACGGTTCTCTTACGATCTAGACGTTATAACGCTCTTCGAGACATCATCTATCACACGTTACTTGTTCATGATGCTGGTTCACGGTTTGAGGGGCGTTGCATTATCACTTCTGTCAATCGCCCTGGGATGTCGATCATTCGAATTTCGCAAACGGCAAGCCTACATATTTTAATGTTTTCATTTGGAATGCCATGCAGTCTTTATACATGTAGTAGTTACTGTACCATCTTTAACTTCGGCTGGAGCTGCTGCATTCAACTGCATTACTGTGGTGATGCGATATAAATAATTATTATATATTATTTGCCGGAGATGTAGTAAAAGAAGCTCATGACTAGGCAGACGTGAAAGCTGCAGACGGATATTTCTACCTTTTGATAGTTTAAACACTTGGTTTTTGGACACCTGCTACTTTAGCTACACTAAGAATAATTGCCTCTAAAACAATGACAAAAACTAGACTTTAATTTAATCAAGCATTTAGTAATTTGTTAGAGCAATTATCATCTGTTCGTTATTGGCAGTTTAATGCTAGAATTTGACATGATAGATTAGATTTAGCAGTGGATACAGAACAGTAGGATTTACTCACTGTATAAATCAAAATCAATATATATGCGATAAAAATGAATATGCAGTTTTCGGAAATTATAGATTAGCAAAATTGAAAAAGTTAACAGCAAAAATTAGATTTAGTGCAAATGATCAATTTTAGCTTTAGCTAGTCTGAAAATAATAAATTTTACGATTAGCAACGCAAAAAGGGTCGATACTGAATTATATCCACTTCTGCATCACTGCAGGTGCCCGGCGTAGGAAACAGGGGGCTGGGGGAATGAAGCGCACTCGCTCAGTGTAGTAATTAAAATTTCTGTGTCCGTGACTTTTGCGAATCTGTTTACGGTCTGGCAATCGACGTAGATCTGTATCCACGGTACATTCCTTCCCCCGCCGCTCGTGAACATCTTCCTACACCACTGAGATATAAAGGAGTCCGAGATGGAACAAGCGATCGAAAGCGGACTTTACAGCTAAGCGGACGGTTCGTCCTAACCCTCCAAACCCGGCCCCCGCCTAAATATATACGACCTGCAAGCACTATGTAAAGCAGGTTCTAAGTTACTAAACACATTCAAATCACAAATAAATTGCTAAAAGTCGCCTCTTTTAGAACCTAAATATGAAAGCACTAAAGTGCTATTCCTCGCTGCTAGCCTATACGGAAAGCTTCTGCAAACGTACTGGCACATAATAGATGACATTCAATACCACGTGGGATTGCCGAATTCATGCAGTACCTCTTGAAATCATGCAAAGACATCATTACATCAACAGGCACGCTAATTTGCACCAGCGATAACAATGAGCGCATGCGGTGCATGAGTTTGGCATGCCGTTGAAACGTCTAGTAGGAAGTATTAACCTTAGCGCATGCGCGCTCGACTAAATTAAGTTCAGTTTCTAGAGGCATCAAATCTAAAATCGCGCTTGAATTAGAGCTAATGTAATACTGGTGTTTATTTAATTAGTTATGTAATTGTTATTTAAGAAATTTGAAAGATTAATATTCCATGAGTCGAGTACACGTTTACTGTAGACATTGCGGTCGCTGTGAAGAGCGGCGAGCGATCTGATATTCTAATCAATGGTCCAAACAATGTTAGAAATCTTATGCAACGTTGCTGGAATGGTGATTCGCGTTCGAGGCCGTCCTGTAGTAAAGTTGTACTAAATCAGTTCTGAAGGAACTTATTGACGAACAAAAAGGCAGTAAAGACAGCGAGAAACAAACAATTTGTGCAATTGTGATTATAAAACGCAAGTTGTGCAAATCTCTGTAGCTGGAAAATTGCAGTAGCTAAACAATGTCTAGAGAAGGGAAGCAAGCAATACTCAAACAGGTAGAAAAAACCATTTATCAATTAAGTAAAAAATTTGCAAAAATTGAGACGTGTATTGTTCATATTGAGCAAACAAATGAGGAAGCTATATACAATTTAAAAATACAGAAAGTGCAAATAGTATTGTAGCTAGTATTTATATAATCTTTTATAATGTTGTAAGTATAGCTAGCCAGCTAGACAAACAGTCACAAACAGGAAGTCGTTCAAGCTGTATGCTTGAGTAAATTGTTTGTTAAGTCACGTGACTTTACAGAGTAAAGTGCAAGGTACCACAAACCTTTTAATTGTTACATAACGTTTAATAAAATAAATAAGGTAATTAAAGAAAACTTAAGCCTTATAGATAAATAGAGTCTTGATAATATCAAGTAACCGCGCTACAAAATCTATTTTAGAAACAGTTAGCAGAATTGCTGCCAATAATGTTAAAGTCTATTAATTAATAATAAAATAATAGACTCATTAAAAACACTGAAACTAGAAACCTGTTCAAACCGGAATTGTCAAAATACTAACTGTTACCTTTACGTACGCGTGTGTAACAAGTTTAGTAGAGAAATCTAACTGTTTTCTCTCTCTACTCTGTTCTCGCTCAATTTGAATTGCCTTACGTCCCTATATCAATGATTTCCGCTAGCAAAGAACCTACACGTATACACACCGGACCATGTTACAATATGGCAGTCACATGGTACTAAAGTCAGGCGGAGATATCGTTTTCAAACTGGAATTCGTACGGTAGCTTTTCCGATCGGATCGCGATCCATTTCTGGTCAAAATCACAGTTTGATTTCCTGACTTTCTTTTTGACATTGTATTGTAATTACGTAACAGTTTATTTCAGTTGCATTGATCTTATCAATTAATTATATTTGCACACCATTATGACACCTGTATAAGTATAGCTATGTAATTACCGAATTTTGAAAATAGCTATTTCTGCAAATCACTTTCTTTAGTAACGGATTGTCGAACTGTGAACTATTACTCAACACCGATTTAAAATATTCAACAATAAATTTCACTAAGATTGGTCACATTCCATATTGCTATAGATGCTCTACTCGTACATATTGCTATATATACCAAGGTTTAACCAAAACGTTTATTCAGTTTTCATTTCCCACCGTCCGAAGAGCTCCAGACAACAAACACACTTCGTGAACTCTCAACAGAAGTCTAATTTGACTGATCTTGTGACGACACGGGAGGAACATCTGAATACGTACAAAGAAAAACGTCTAAAAGAATATCTGACGGTCTCTAAAGTCGACAAAGTTTGTGTTTTCAAAATTTTGACAACTTGTCGTTCAAAGCAAGTACCTATACGAACCACGATTATGTCAGCTCTTGCTCTCATTCTATGTCTATCGGTTGGGCAAGCCCACATCTTAGAAAAACCAAATCAAAGGTCACAAGACACGCAGGTAACAGCTAGCCTCGCAAGCCAGGCTCTTCCGCGCAGTCGCTGAGCTAACCGCACGTGAATCACACGAGGAGGAGGAGCTTTTATCGGAATTGCTCCAGCGTGAGAAGAGCCTGGTCGCTTTCGAGAACGTCATAGTGACGTGGGACCCCCGATCCGGTTTCATAGCTTGATAAAGCTAATTCGATTTCCTAAAGAGCTCGTTTATGTAATTGCGCTGATACATGAAGCAGAGAGGTAGCCCTCCGCGGAGAGCGCGTGAACACGAAATCCAGTGAAGCCGTTGACGGACGAAGTGCTGGTGAATAATGAGCGTAGGAATGGCCTACATGGGACTGGTCCGCTGAACCTACACTCTCCAGCAACGTTTCGTTCTACTGAACTCATCTGCAGGTTTGCGCGAATTGAAACAGACGTAGAACTATTCACCACTCCTGCGCGTCTACTCTGACATCTGGAGTCTGTGGGGAAAATGGTGTGAGAACTGCCTGCCCAGTTTCACTCAACGGTTCATGAAAACAGTGGCCTAGAGCTTGTTGACCTCTCCACGTCATGATCAGATTGGCGTGTATTGCTAACGCAGTCTATGTGACGGTACTTTCCACTCAGCAAGCAGCACTTTTGTACGATATTGACTCTCCTCACGGTGAACTGGAAACATCTAGGCATGGGAAAACAGCAGTGCAGTGGACCTACCATGTTCAGGAAGTGTAGAGTTGACTCGTAGTTGCACGTGTACTACGTACGACTTGTTTCAATGCACGGTTTCTGACTGCTACATATATACACTAACCGCGTAGAATGAGTTCATTTCTCAAACTACCGCGATGCAGATCTAGATTCGGCGGTGTGCTGTTGGCGAAACTGAATGCTGAAAAGGAGTCGTGACAATGCAGAATATTACATGGCTGAGCTGTCTACATGCGAACTAGAAGCGAACGATGATGTCAACTACGTACTTTGTGCAAAACAAGCAAGTGCGTGAAGCGATGTCGCGTGTTCTCAACTTTCATACCTACATGCTTACCTAATAGCATTAGCTTTATCAAGCTATGAAACCGGATCGGGGGTCCCACGTCACTATGACGTTCTCGAAAGCGACCAGGCTGTTCTCGCGCTGGAGCAATTCCGGTAAAAGCTCCTCCTCCTCGTGTGATTCACGTGCGGTTAGCTCAGCGACTGCGCGGAAGAGCCTGGCTTGCGAGGCTAGATAACAGCGACAGCACCTGTTCAAAGAGAGATAATGAAAAATAACTATATTTTTCAATTTGATATTAACACAAGAGGTTGGCAAATTTTTACCAATTGGAAGATTAATGAACCTCTAGCCACCATGTATGGGAAAATCACTTACAGCGTCAATGTCAGAAACCAAAAACGGCAACATCTACTAGTTTCAGGTGCGAAGAGACCTCTTTCATATTTAGAAAAGAAGACGGGTATTTTTGCAAACTGGTTGTACACAGTCAACACCAACTCGTGGCAAAACGTGGGTGATGGCAACATTCCTCCAATAGACACCGCTCCCGTCATGATTCAACTTTGCGCAAAAATTATTGCTCTAGAATCCGATGAGCTAAGAAGTGGTAAGGTTTCTAACTTAACCGGAGCGTGGATATTTGACACAGTCTTGCTCAACTGGCAGAAGACACAAGTAGACGTAGATGATCGTCGTGGTTTTTCTGGTTTCATTATAAAATCACCGAAACTTGGAACCTACAGGTGGCTGCAGTTGCCGTTCAAGTTCAGTCACAAAATAATTGCCGAAGCAATCAGACCGCTTTTGTCTTGCTTCATTCCTCAGACTTTCGAATTTCTACGTACGAGTGCGATGTGTAAATCAAAATGGCACTGAAAGATACAAATGGATTAGCCTCACCTCCGACATTCAAAACGGTTGTTACGTTCAAAGGTAAAGTACTCACCTGAGACACACTCTCTAGCTTCTTCCTATTCAAGTACCATTACTCTTTATGATCCGGCTAACCAAACGTTGTAAAAGTTTGAAAATAGGACGTGGACAAATTTAACTGCAGTTTCCTATAATCAGCAATCATTTCACGACGCTTCACTATCACACAAATTTGGCTGTACTGTCGCAAATAACAACAGCATTTTTATCGTTTTCAACAACCTTGATAACAAAGTGCTGATTTTTGATTTGAAACGTAATTCATTTATTATTGAAGACGTTGCAGGCGAAATTCCTTATCAGCGGTATAATATTGTGTCTACGTTAGTTGAAATGCAGAATACAATAATTGTCTTTACACTCGATGAGCTTTTTGAGAAAACTATAGTTTGGAAATTTATCTACAAACGTAAAATTTGAACATGGCAGAGACTGTCCAGTCCTGCCCTTCTACCTTCGACTTTAGAAGTATCAACTCATGCTCTCTATAGCAACCATTTCACATGTGCACCTATGGTCATAAAGAAAACTGATCAAGATTTATGGAGTGCAGTTATTTGGAATTTAGATCTAACAAGCATGCAGTGGTGGAAGAAACAAGTTTCTAATTCTATTCCTGACAAAAATTTAAGCTATTGCAATTATAAAACTAGCTGCTGAATTGGTAGCTGCTGTTTTATTACACTTTCTAAAAATATCAACCAAAAATTTATAGAAGCGTTGATATACAATGCTACGGACAATGCACTAAAATTATTGATATCAAATTTCTTCATAACAGTTCGCTATTTTATGTCGTTTGTTGCAGTCAATAAAACTACAGCTATCGTATTTGGCGGAAAAACATTTATTAGCGTGTCCAATGATGCTATATTGAATGAATCATGGATAATGCACCTTCAACCGATGTTGCAGTCGAAGCAAGCTACTGTAGACATAAGTTATTTTGTTCGACCTAGCGCAAGCTTTCATCACGCAGCGGTCATGATGCAGTCTAAAATGTATGTATTTGGTGGAATACATGTTTCCGAAGCATGTCTAAGTGATCTCTGGGTGTTTGATGTTATAACAGAGAGATGGGCAGAACTGATAGCTGACAATAGAGGACCTAGTTTCTTGAACGCTGACATATGCAAATATTCTGCCACCTCCACACGAGGCCAACTATTTATCAATGTAGAATATATGTACAATCCTGTAAGTCACCGTTACAAACACAGCAGACGAGAAACATGGATGTTAATTGTACACGTCAAAACGTGGTATCGCATTGCACTTTATCAAGACAGAGACTATTCAGTCAACGTGTTAAAAGTACTGTTATCAGAAACATATTATTGGAAAGGGTTTCTTGTCATGCTTGACCGACTCCAAAGAAATATCAACTATTTAGCAGTCAGATGTCCAGCCGGATCTTATTATTCCTCTAATATTTTTGAACGACCTTGTCATTTTTGCATAAAAGGATATTACAGATAGACAATGTTCGCTGATCCAGATTGTGTCAGGTGTCCAAACGATCTGACGACCGCCATAAATGGAAGTCGCAAGATTTCAGAATGTCCTGTTTGCGATGTCAATCGTTGCAAATATGGTAAGTGTGTACCTCAATTCAACGGCGGAAGTCTGCAACCAGCCTGTCAATGTTACGTTGGCTTCACTGGTTCTACATGCCAATATCCTACCTACTTTCTCATAGGAGCAGGAATCATTCTAATCGTTGCTGTCACTACCGCTGGCGTAACAGCTTATATCTTAGTGCTAACCAGAAAAAGGAATAGTGACCGTGCTTGGCGAAATGAAGTAACCGTGTTAACCAATGCATGGCAAATAGATGAAAATGAAGTAACGTCAGGAGAAGTACTTGGATCTGGTGTATCTGGAAGCGTTTACAAAGGTTTCTACAGAAATATCAATGTTGTTGTAAAGAAGATGATGGCTGTCGGCTTACCCAAGTTCATAGAAAATTTCGAAACGGAGATGATATTTATGAGAACTGTAAGACATAAGAATATCGTTCTTTTCATTGGCGCTGGAAAGTCACAACCAGAAGACGTTCCTTTTCTTGTCATGGAATATATGGAGTGCGGATCTTTAAGAAATGTACTACGCAATTTATCGATTGATATCGACTATGAGCGTAAGCTATCATTTGCCATGGATTCAGCGAAAGGCATGCATTTTCTTCACACGCTGAAACCGCCTCGAATACATCGAGATTTAGAAAGCGATAATCTTTTGGTAAGCAAAGACTGGATTGTTAAAGTGGCTGATTTCGGTTTAGGGAGGAACGTTAACGCTAACGTCAAACAGAACAATAAACAACAAAACAGACGCAAAGATCGCTCAAATCCTCAAAATATTTCTCTACTTCCAGAACGAGAAGGTTTATCTTTTGCAGGTGTTAGAACTGCGAGATGGCGAGCTCCAGAATTCACTCTTCGACAGCCATATGATACCGCAGTAGACGTTCATAGGTATTATAGTTATAAAATATATACAGCTAAGTAATAACATTGACACTTCTATTTGCAGTTTTGAAATTGTGTTATGGGAAACCTGGACAAGAAAGCTTCCATTCGATTAATAGAGCTTCGATTATGAAGTGACCGACGCCATAGTTGGAAATGAAAGACCTGTAATTCCACGAGATTGTCCACAGCCGTTAACCATGATAATGAAAACTTGCTGGTCACCCAGGCCATCAGACAGACTTTCGTTCGGTCAAGTTATTTCGCAACTTAAATCTTTAGGCAACAAGTAGATTACAATGTTGCAGATAGCAGGTGAATGTGTTTTGTTGCTGGTAAGCAACTTCATGCAACTTGTCTAACTTAACATCTTCTACAATTTCATTTTATTGCAAATTATATTTTGTCACGCAAACATAGTAACGTATTTCTTTCATCTTTCACAATTTAATTTTATTGCAATTTGAATTTTGTCACGCAAACATAATAACGTATTTCGTTCGGATATGTTATCAAATAGTATACAACTTATATAGATAAATATTTCGAATTGTTGATCCAGAAAACAATTCGTTTGCATGTGATCCAACGCAATTGTGCTTCAATATTATGCCAATTAGGCTTTGTATATACAACCTGTAAACAGGTATAGTGTGGCAAACGTTTTCCAAACTGTGGATAGAAAAATTTGCCATTTATATAAGCCCCGTTTATATCTTATCATTTGTATTTTACTCTAAATGTTATATCTGTACATCACTACGGCTATAGTGTCGGTCAAAGTTTCTTGCTATCAGACACAGATCTTGACTGGATAGATCCATTGATTAATCAGATGTTTAACATCCTATCTATCTATCTCTCTCTCTCTCTCTCTCTCTCTCTCTCTCTCTCTCTCTCTCTCTCTCTCTCTCTCTCTCTCTCTCTCTCTCTCTCTCTCTCTCTCTCTCTCTCTCTATATATATATATATATATATATATATATATATATATATATATATATAAAGGAGAGGTGTCTGTCTGTCTGTATGTTTGTCTGTCTGTCTGTTGTCCGTCCGTACGAGCGTTTCTCAAAAACGTTGAGTCCGATCTCGGCTGAATTTGGCTCGCGCTCGCCGAATTCATTCGCGTCGAAAGTGAGACTGTGGTCGTCTTCCTGATTTCTTCCACGACGACGCGATTTCCCGCCGATCGCACTCGCTTCCGCTCTCGCGCGAATATCTGCGGAACGGCGCATCGTATCTCCATCCAATTTAGACTGCCCGTTCCCGACATCGGACGGTACGCGCCGAGCGTGTCGTTTATTGCGGGCGACGCCGGGAAACTGAAGATATTTTTGCTGATATCCGGGTCTTGAAAAAGTACGCCCACAGTCGTTTGCCAGTCTACAACCGTCGAAGAGCTGCCGTGTTTGATGCACCTGTTCCCCAAGACGCCAGCAACGTCTTCGAAGACACGACGTTCAGCGGGACTGTCGAAATGACGAGAGTCGTTACGAGTCGTGACTTCGTTAGATACGGGGAACGGATTATCCGGGTGAGTACTGCATGTGACTTTCAGTTCTGCTCTGATAGATTCGTCTAACTGCACGTGACTTTATTTCATTCTACGGGACAGCGCAATATCCGGGCGTGCTATACGATTGCAAGTGTATACACTACATTTTTATTCACTGCAATCATTCATGGCCAACATCACCTATGATACCATCAAACGCATTTTTAGATACTTTCTACTTTAATCTCTACCTATAAATGCGACCTGTCTCTCCTCCACTTCCGTGTTGTATTGGCTCTATGACAAACGTGTGTGTCAACTGCGGTGCTATGAAGTGGAAAGGAGAAGCATCTGGCATGTGTTGTCCCCCGCGCGAAGCCGGGCATTGGAGCTTGTACTATAATACGCGAACGCTCGGGAACGCCTACTTCCGTCTGTCCACATGTCCACCTGTCCACATGTATGTCTGTAACGCACCGATCGATACGACGCCGGTCTCGGATCGTCGCGAAACGCGGCGGGCCGGTCGAGATTGCGATTCTGAGACGAACGGTCGCGTCGGATTTCGCCCGGAGTGACTCCTACGGCCCGTGCCGAGACTTTGGCGGTCTGAAATAAGGAGTATCGGTATTTGGCACCGTAGACTCTGTTGCGTGCGTTAGCGACAAGCTAGCGCGTTACGTACAAATTCACGCGAAGTTTGTACAGTCGAGAGAAGCCACTTTCGTGCGGGGGAGACGAGACGGAAGGCTGCTCACGCAACGTCATGGATAATCTCACCTATCAAGTAAATCAACACTAGACTGAACATTGCAGTAGATCGCGTCTGCTTTTTAGCTATAGTTACAGATATTTCAAGTAGTAGAAATAGGCTATTGATTGATGAACACTAGGTTTGCGTATGAAGCATGTTTTAAAAATATTTATAACTACTAGACAACAGCTATGCACTGCCAGTGCAGTGAGTTTGAAACATACCAATTATTGCCTCCAGAGCTACAACTCTTAAATAATTATTCTAGATGACATCAGTGTTAAATTTAGTAGTTATAATAGCAGAGACAATGTTGCAGACATTTACAGTT
>NC_085102.1:1989875-1997375 GCF_963422355.1 Corticium candelabrum | reverse complement strand
GTAAAATCCAAACCTAACCAAGTCAGCATTTACCAGTCACTCTACTTGCTGCTGAGTGAGACGAGCAAGGATGTGTTTCATCAGTATTTGGATCCATTTTTCACTGCGTGAATGCCAAAGGAACCAAAGTTTACTGACTACTTCAAGGCATTTTACTGCACTAGACCAGGTTTAAGTTTGTGAAGTCACTTGGTTATATGAAAGCTACTATACTGCATATATGCACAGAAAAATGGGCCTTGTCATACAGGGACTATGATCATGCCGATACAGATACGAACAAGCTTGTAGAAAGGTAACGTTAGTGCCATTCACAGTATGTTGAAGTGCAATAATGGGCTAGTGGCATAGCTTTCACAACAAATTGAAAAGGAATCCTGCCTATTTTTGAAGTATGGCAAATCAAAGAGTTGATCAGCTGCTTTCTGTTCTGCTAAAAAGGGAAAAGGATCAATTCATGGATGTAAAAGAGAAGGCGTTGTGGCCAACAACCGGGAAAGTGCAGAAGCAGCACAACCTGTCTCATAAAGAAAGACGCGGATCACAGATGACGACATTGCACCAGTAAAAACAAGTACAAACACTCACAAAAAAATTTGAATTTATCTGGCTTTGTTCCGTAGAATGATAGCAATGAGAAAGAACAGAACATAAAATCACAGTCAGATGACAGCACCATTTACACTGTAAAACAAGTGGCTTCTGCCTGTGAGACAAACTGATCTGCTCCATGAAGTTGTGCACAAGAATGTAGACCCCTTTGCAGGCATCAGTATGTTTGCAATTGTTATAGATACAGAAATGGCCACCTATGCAAGCATGTACACAAACTTTATGTATTACTCAAGCGGCAAAGACAGGCCATTACACAAGCAGAACCACCAGAAGGGAATGCAGCAAAGAAAAATGACGGGTGTACACTGAACTGATGGTTGCTATTCCAGAGAAGTCTTCAGGCAACAAAAGCAAGTCTATCCAATTCCTACATTTTATACGTTTTCTAGTATGCTCTAATATTTAATTTACTTAAATTAGTAGGTTGATTTAAATGTAATGACTGCTTGCTTTAATAGTATATCACAGTCATTTACAGACATAGGAACATTACAATAGTATGATATACAGTATCTGTATAAAATTTAGCCAAAGGTATACACGAAGAGAACACACACACACACACACACACACACACACACACACACACACACACACACACACACACACACACACACACACACACACACACACACACACACACACACACACACGCACACACACAGGCAGGTTCCAAAGTTTTCCGCAGTAACAGAATTCACATGTCCTTCCTCACTTAGATTATCCAGAGCAGATCAGATAACTGTGCACAGTCATTGCCTCACGTGCCCAAACATCTCAACAAATCCACCAATCACAAATTGTACTCAAGCAGGCTGAAGTACTGTCAAGGCTGCAAGGTGCCTTAGCTGCGCGTGAACTGAAGAAGTCAAGGACTGCGCCATCTAGAAGAAAGAGTGACAAACAAATGTTACCTTTCAGAAGACTTCCTTGAAAAGGTCAAAACAAAAGCTGGCATACTCAGGTAATGTATGGACTTTGGTGTTAGTACATTTCTGAAAACCATAATTTGATGTATACATACATACATACATACATACATGTGTGTGTGTGTGTGTGTGTGTGTGTGTGTGTGTGTGTGTGTGTGTGTGTGTGTGTGTGTGTGTGTGTGTGTGTGTGTGTGTGTGTATGTGTGTGTATCAATTTCAGAGCTCCTGATCAGAGTGAGATAAAGAAGCTCAAGATAACACTGGAAACAAAGAGCAGTGATGAGGTACACATCCTAGTTAAGAATGGACGCTTATAATTTATTAACAAGGCACATTCTATATTTCACTTACAATTACTTGGACATGTACATCATCCCAGGGAAGCCCATGTGCATAAGGCTGATCCATATGGGGACTTCCATGCACCATGTTGTCTTATCACAACATTATTAGGAGATTTTGCTGGGATTGTCAAATCTGTTAGTGTGTTAGAGCAACTGATAATTTACAATTTGATAGGTGGCAACACTTTAAAATTAAAGTAGGTTCTACTTAGTTAGGCTGTAATGTACTAGTCAGTTTAACCAAGTGCCAAAAGAATTATAGTACTGTACCTATGTAATTAACTAAAAGGGTGTCATTGGTGAGTGGTAACTAAACATTTGCGTTGCAGCCAAAACAACACCAACAGCCACAACAACAGCCAAAACAACAACAATATCAACTGCAGTATATTGCATTGTGTTTGACTGTACGGTGTATATGGTAGGCGTAGTGTGTACACATGCGTATACTTATGCATGTGATGTACACTTGCATGCTGTGTGCACTTGTATGGCTACGAGTATATAAGTAGAGGTATGACTGAGATAGTTCAGTCATTAATTGAGTATTGGTATAATCAAGTTGTGTTCTTACAAAAGTGCAACAACAACCAATACAACAACAACAACAACAACAACAACAGCAACAACAGACAAAACAACAAGCACAACAACAACCAGTTCAACAGGTAGTCCAACAACAAGCAACAATGGAACTAAGCAGTTTGGATAGCCGTTCACTGTGGCTGGATGACATAATAGTAAACCACGCCCAGCAGCTTCTTAGGCAAGAGTTTCCTCAACAGAGAGGGCTTCAAAACACCCTATTGTCTCAAGGGTGCAAATTCTCTGTATCAAGGACAAACTCGATCCAGATCCACCATATTGGGAGCCGCAACCATTGGGTAACAACGTCAAGCAACGAGACAGGAGATGTAACCTTGCATGACAGCCTTCGACACGGCAGTGATCTATCAATGATTTGAAGCAGAATATTGCATGCATGTATAAAACGAATGAGCCACAAATGACAGTCTCTGTAGCAAGAGTTTAACAGCAGAAGAGAGGAAGCGATTGTGGTTTATTTTCAGTAGCATTTGCCTTCGATCTTGCCCAAGGTATACAACCCCAGTATGTTAATTACATACAATCAGAAATGAGAAAACTCCTGAAGACATGCATTCAGCAAAGAACTCTAACAAGTTTTCCACGAAACTTCCCCTCAAAACAAGTTACTGTATCAGAAAGATGTTCTAGTTTTGTTGTTGCATTTCCGGTATAGTGTTCATGCAAAATGGCAGAAACATTTGGACGTCGTATGGTCCAGTGCGCCCAGTGTAAAGGCTGGTTCCACTATGAATGTGTTAACTTGAAACGGCCAGGTAGACGGTTTGTTTGTTCTAGTTGTAAGTCTATTATTAAGTGAGTTACGTGACAGTAAATCTGAAGTGTACATACTTGCAGTGTACTGTTCAATTAGATTAATTAATTACATATATAGGAAAGTGATCTATGTTACTTTACCAACCTTTCTTTACATCAATGGTGGATTATTCATGGAGTCGCGTGAGCAGGCATCCGTCTTGTCTCCGAATTGGCTTGTCTCTCGACTCGCAGCAACTTGAGCGTAACGCGTTAGCTTGTCGCTAACGCACGCTACAAAGTCCATGGTGCCAAATACCGATGTTGGAAATGAGATGCGCGGATGTGTCTTCGCGGAAGTGACGTCATTCTCCACGAATAGATCATGACGTTTAAGGTGGGAAGAGTCCGAGATGGGGATGCTGGAAAATGAGCATTCTGATACGAACGGTCACGTCGGATTGCTTTGCGGCTGAGATTAACCTAAAATTAGATTGCTACGCGAATTTGTCTTCGCGACAGTGCCGAGTATGCGGATGTGACGTTGGGACATGTTCGAAACGCCCATTTTCGTTTGTCCACATGTCTGTCTGTCTGTATCGACATGACGCCGGTCTCGCGGAAGGTGGTGCACCTTCTTTGCAGAAGTGGCGTACAACGATAGATTGCCATCGCCCCTAAGGCGGGTAGTACTAGTCCTTGTCTAATTTATAAAGGCCACCATCTTGCTTAATTTATAGTAAGTAATTTACAGCAATGTTATAAATAATAAATTCATTTACCCAGAAATCCGTTATGTTTAGAATTGCTTAATCGCTGATATGGCATTACGGATTGTTTAATATATATATATACACTACATGTATAAACAAACTGTTATAAAATATATTTTATAAGCAACTGATTTTAAAACTTTCTTAATAATTGTTACGATAAGAAACTAGAGTTCAATGGCGTGGGCCTTTTTAATTTATAAGTAGAAAGTCAGGAGAGAAGTAATCTAGCTAGTCTCAATAAATAGCGTTAATAAAAATTTAACTTCTTTCCCGGAAACACACGCATGTGCAAAATGTTCCACGGTTCTCATCTATGTAGGGTGGCAAAGAAAGATATTTGACAGAGAAACCGTCCATTAGTTCGGCGTTTACCAAATTAATAAAACTGCGAAAGTGTTTGCTTCTAGTGTGACATAATGTCACATCCGGCTGTGCCTTTTCGGCTTCTCAATGAGTCTACTTCAATGATTCACCATGTTCAGGTCATTAACTGCATGCACATCTGCTAGTAGTAAGTCAATTAAACTGGGATGAAACTCAAAAACTACGTTAGATAAAAAAATTGCCGATTGCTTCGAAGACTTGCCTGCATGCCAATTCAACACATGTTAGCAATTGATCATCAGAGGATCTAGAATTTTTCTCGACTACAAAAACTTGAATTCTACGACTCATGGCTTCTTGAGAAAGCGCAAAATGTCTCAAATCTTTTCATTGGTACATAGATAACGGTCAATAAAGTTAATTATATTATTGAAAAAAAATTATTTATATCAATGAATGGAATTTTCCAGAATGACTGATATATAACACAACTTCAACCATACATAACTACACCTTCAACAATCTAATTTATAAATGCACTAAAATTAATATTTAGAAGCAGTTAACTGCACTGTTGACAATAAATAATATGAAGGCGTATTACCAAGTAATGGTCAAATTTAAAACACTAAAACTCATTGAATTAAAACTCATTGAATTAGCAAAATCTCTTAACGCTGTCTTTGTCTTTGATGTCGCAGTCTGATTTCTTTGATTTTCCATTATAACAATTCTTTCAATTACATTGATTTTATCAATTTATCAATAATTTGTTGTATCTGAAGACCGTTAACAACTTACAGCCCACATGTAAGTAGTTATAGTATTTGAAAACAGCAATTTGTGTGTGTGTGTGTGTGTGTGTGTGTGTGTGTGTGTGTGTGTGTGTGTGTGTGTGTGTGTGTGTGTGTATGTGTGTGTGTTTGTGTGTGTGTGTGTGTGTGTGTGTGTGTGTGTGTGTGTGTGTGTGTGAGTGTGTGTGTGCGTGTGCGTGTGCGTGTGTGTGTGTGTGTGTGTGTGTGTGTGTGTGTGTGTGTGTGTGTGTGTGTGTGTGTGTGTGTGTGTGTGTGTGTGTGTGTGTGTGTGTGTGTGTGTGTGTACACTATGCGACATCATGTAAATCAAGACTCAACAACAATGTGATTGTACAAAAGTCGTTGCCAAAAGGTATTATAATTGGCTCATGAAGCCTTTTTGAGAGTCGTTGTAATAAAGCAAAGATAAAGAGTGACATATTGCGAGGATAGTAGATCTATATGTCAGAAGCTTCGGATGGACATCTTTGAAGAAATTCAAGTGGCTCCATCTCATCAGCGATAAACTATTGCGCATGGTTCACGAGCGGGCGTCAAAGTGATTTAGATTGACATTGTACAAGGTCAGTACACAAAATGTGTTAGATTATTTAAAAAATCTATTTATGTCATGAGGATTTCCAAAGTAGATAACAACTGACAACGGGCCACAGTTTCGGTCATTCGAGTTTGTGGAATTTTCTTGCAGCTTAATTCCTCAAGATTGTCAGAAAGATTTTCGTTTGACCAAGTTATTTCCTAAATTTATTCTCTAGAAACAATCTAGATAACAATTTTGTAGTTAGGAAGCAGCACGTACATATTAATTGCTAGAAATTACATTTACTAATCTGGTATATTCAATCAGCAGATTTTGCTGTGTTGCTAAGATCTAATACGATTTCATTCGCTTCTTTCGTCTCCCCACTAATTTAAAATAAAGGCTATTTGTATCCAGATACTACTTTTCGTGGCAATAAATCATATCTCCAGCCATATAACTTTACAATTCCAATCTGTCAGGCAAGTGCCTATTTTCTGTTGTCAAAGTTACTTTATTTTTCACTATCCCGGACTAAGTGCTTTTTCGGGGGTGACGTGAACACTTGATTCCAGTTTAACGAAAGCTTTAAAGTCAGAATACAGCAAAAAGACTTCCATTGGTTGGAGAATCATTACGATAAATAGATTAGAATAATTACAGCAAGGCGAGGCAGGTGTAAAAAGTCGTAGGGGGAGTTGCTAGGTTTGAGGATGTGAGTGTCACTTGAGGTCTACCATTCCAAAACCCTATGGTGAATCTACAAAAGGCATGCATGTAGACTAATTACCCCAGACTTTGTGCAATGCATGTACAAATGTATTGAATATATTCACGTTCCGTGCAGCGACTGTCAACGAGTATTATTGTCTTCTTTGTCAAATATTATCTTACTACAACAGGATGAAGAGGCAGTCAATATTTATTTATTAACATTTTACAAAAATCGAAAACCTTTCGTTCTTAGCCAGACCCCATACCCTTACCCCCAAACGAAACAGTCGATGACTGAACTTTCTAATCTGTTTGTTTTCACCTATATAAAATCTTAGAGGTGATATGTACGTATTGTTAGCTTTTACTATGACCACTATGCGTCCGTCGTCTGGAGGTCTGTCGTCTGCCACAATGCCTTCATCACCAGTCATTCGTATAGATGGCAAGCCAAAAGACAGTGCCTTCTCTGCTAGGAAGAGACAGTTGCGGCTTGACCGACATCTTGTAAACAATACCCGTATACAAGTCAAAGTCGCGTCTGTGTTCAATTATCGGGCGTTTGACTTTTTCCAACTGGTGATTGTACAATGCACTCTATTGTTTCTTTATGAGTACTGTACTTGCAAGCAATTGGCTTCGTACAGGCCGTTTGCGTTGCAGTCATGCTTTGGACACTCGTGTAACTGAAATACATTAATCGGCTCTACTGTGGGATGGGAGTGCCCTTGATCCAACGCTCACCACCGTGTCCGCATTTTGCGTAGTGGATGTGAACGCCACGCAGCTGACTTTCGTATCCCAGCCAGCGGGTGACAACGTTGCTTGCGTTTCAGCTTTGGTGGAATGCCTTCTCGTAAGCCGACTGTGGTGTTTCTAATGTGTCACCCGGACACTTGACTTAGGTGACACCTTGAGTGCACCTATCGGCATGTTGGTAAAGGTGACATGCTTGGGTGAAGAATTGGGAACAATGACCGCACAGGTAGAAGTTGGAGACTTTCTTGATATCTTTGATATAGAAGACATGCTTCTCAAACGTACCAATGGTCGGATTGTCGAATCAAACTCTGGACAGGTCTATTTCTGGCATCGACTTCCTTGACATATTGGACCTGCTCG
>NC_085102.1:1982375-1984875 GCF_963422355.1 Corticium candelabrum | reverse complement strand
ATGTCGACTCTAACGGAAAAAACACCGTGATCGGACTCATCAGCTGGTCGAAGGGATGTGGTGAACATTATAGTGTCTACACTGACGTTCAGAAACACAGACCTTGGATATTGCGTCAAGTTCCAGAATTAGGCAAGAAGTAAATCAGTTCACCACGAACGTCTCTTGTCTGTTATTTTGAATAGAGAATCTTGTATATAACACTATTTTTTGACTCGGTGGTCACATGCGATTGGTATTTCTATTTTGTACTGTTGAATATTGTACAGATTTGATTATTAAAGATTTGTAGTATTTATTTATAAATATAACATGATTTACTTTGATAAACATCGATAGTCTTATGTCTGAAGTTGTATGTGCTGCTTAATTAATTAATTACTAGCCTCTTTCACACCCACAGATATTTCTCTAATGCTTTTAGAAACCTGATCAATAGTAATGATTTCTCTCTCTCTATCGATACGCCTAATGCCACAAGACTGAACTGAACAAGTGTACACTTTAAAGGTAATCCTACGCGTGCGCATTTCTCATAACACGCCCCTTCTAACAATTAGCATTCTGTAGTACTCCAGAACCATTGACTACTCAAACAACTTATCATCATCCATCGTCTCCACATCCCCTTTGAGGCTCTCACCTCCCTATATCCACCGAATCACTTGATTCCTCCTCAGGATCATCTGTCACAATTGCTGCGCTTTCATCTGAATCTTAATCTTTTATACTTGCATTTGCCATAACGTCATGCTGTCATGAATGCTGCTCCCACGACAGGAGTGCCTCTGGCGCTGCTTCCGATTGATCATAATGTCGTAATAGATTTTAGCTATCTCTAGCTGGGTGTACTAGGAGCTACTATTCTGCAGTTGTTGACACGAATAGCTAAGGTGGAATGACGTCTGCATGCGGTCTGCCAACTTTTTCATTATCCTGTCGGTGAAGGCACCTCATACCTCACGACGGAATGTCAATGTCAGAATCCTACGTCTTGTGTTCGTCCTTTCCTGTTCGCTGTCTTGATTCTCAAGTATGGCGGCTCCTTCCTTCACGATGCGTGTCGGCAGGGGTTTACGAAGCATCTTGCTTCGAAATGTATCGAGAGTGGCTAGACGACATTGAATATTTTGGAGCTCTTTCACCATCTTCTGGGCTTGCAGGAAAACTTCGGATATTCGCGATTTTTTGTAGATCGGCATGATATTGCTTTGGGTTGTCTACTACACCACGCAGAGCTGGGTAGCGCCCAGTTGGAGTGGCACGTTGTATTCGTTGAGACAGCTCTAGAGATGAACTCTACAAGCTCTCCATTTTGCAAGTGAGAGTATCTCTTGAATCCGATGTTCTTGGCCTGCTGTAGCAGAGCTTTGATCGTTGTTAAAACAACGGGTTTGGGAGTTAGACCTCCATTCTCTGGGCCTTGGATTTCAGAGACACGCGCTACAAGATCTGTTTTTCGTAGACGAGAGTATCCCTTGAGTCCAATATTCTTTGCCTGCTGTCGCAGGGCTTTGATCGTTGTTAAAACAACGGCTTTTGTGGTTATACCTCCGTTTGCAGTGAATCGGTGATTTATGGTACAGACAATTCTACAGTTATATACTGTAGATTATATTTCTCTAATAGAGTGCAATTTTCCTCTATGGAGCACACCACCACACCATTCTGTGGCTATACATCGTTGACGTTATTTGTTTAATAGCGCGTAAATTTACTCTATAGAGCACACCACACCATGCTGTGGGTATACACTGTAGGAGCTATTTGTCTAATAGCTTAACTTTCCTCTCTCAGAACTTCCTCCGTATAGGGCGCCTGGGGAAGTGCGCGTCCTCAACGGGCGAAGATACTAGACCATACAAAATATTTTATTACCATTGCTTGCATGCAATCCCAAGCGAGAGAGAGGAGCGTTTAGATAAATCTTGGCAATACAAAAGGGTATTTTTAAAAATCATATTTGAGAACTACAGAACCCACTTCTTGCCACACTTCTAAAGAGGGTATGGCGTAGTGTCTAGCGTTAGTGACGATCAGAATAGATCATCACCTTTTTAGTCAATTTGCGATCTGAGAAAACAAGAGATTGGAAGTGTGGACATGGAAAAGATTGCCAAGTCTTGGTCTTGTGCTTTCTCATGGAGACGGATCAATCTATCATATCAACAGCAACTCAATTTCATTTGCGCCATTATCAATACTTGTAATTGCTCAACGTTTACGCAGTGCATATATATATATATATATATATATATATATATATATATATATATATGTATATATGAAACTTAGATCTAACAACCATTCACTGGTGGAAAACATGTTTCCAGTTCTTTTCTTGATAAGAGTGAAAGATGTTACGGATCTCCAGCTAGTTGCTGCATCAGTAGCTTGTGTTTCGTTGCACTTTGCACTGAAATGGACATAAGAAATATTGCAAATGTGTGGATGTCTAATACTGCCGTCACCAGGCAAATTTTTCTTGCACGCGTTTTGA